>NC_043989.1:30048569-30161069 GCF_902150065.1 Myripristis murdjan
GCTTCATAGAAGTCAATTTTGACATCAAAACACACATCATCTGGACCGTATAGTCAGCTGTATCCACACAGGAATACTAATGATGCAATATCTTTATCAGAAAGTTCGACTTCTACTTCTTTCCCATTATCTGCTTTATGAAGTGTAATGAAATGCTTTTCCTTAGCAGACCTTCTGGGCCTCACAACTCCACAAAATGTAAAAGATTGATTGATTCGACAATGGTAAAAGACATCTTAATGTGTAATTAAAATTGTCAAGGATAAAAAACACCAACACAAAAAAGCCTGAGGACTTATTTCCATCGTGATCCTCGCAGACAGACGATGACTGATGGACATGACAGGCAAGAATGGCAATTGACATTGCGAAATTTATTGAAATGTAATGTTTCACAGTTGTACATGTGGCAGGCTTGTCAATTTTGTGACATTTTACACATTTTCCGATGCAGGACTATTACAATAAGGAGGCAAATGCACAATAAATCCCAAGTTGCCTCAACAGAAACAACCATCACGTTTATTGTTGTAGCTAATGACTTTGCTCATCATCAGCCCTGTCATTGTTGTCAAGCTGAACAATGAAAAGGTGCCATTATTCACAATCAAAGTGTTTAGGAGTTTGTGCTTACTGTTGTGTAAGTACGTGTCACGTCATTTGAGTAAAGATGTTTCTTTTCCCAACAGTTTGACACAAGCTATTATAATGTGTGCAATTAGTTTATGGCCTAAAAAGCTGATAAAGTCTGTTCTGCAAGCAAGATATAGCTGAGGAAATCACACCAGACATGCAAATTAACACTATTAAGAGTGTCTTTATCTTCATCTACATTAGCTTTCTCAGTGGTTTCTTTATGGTTTACAGATATCCAATTTTCAATACAAAAATAACAAAAAATACAGCCAAAACATATTCATCCATTCATTCATTTTCCAAACTGCTTATTCTCGTAAGGGGGTGCTGGAGCCTATCCCAAGCTCACTGGGCGGAAGGCAGGGGAACATCCTGGACAGGTTGCCCGTCCATCACAGGGCAACCAAAGCATAATAATCAATAAAAACATAACTAAATACAACTTACAAATGTATAAGTTAGGCTTTTCTAACATCCTTCCTAACACCACCAAGCCGCCCTCATGGTGCACTCTTCATCCATCACGTTTTTGAATCAATAGCTGGGTTTCCATCCAAATATATCGAAATTTTTGAGCGAATTTTGGCACAATGCGCAAAAGAAAATGCAAATTTATGCCTGTTTCCATTAGTTTTGTTTTGCGATTATTGAGAGAAGAGTGCGCCGTGAGATGATGCCATAAGACAGCGTCTGTGTGTCGACTGAACAACAACAAACACTCAGCTGACACTCAACAGCTGATCAGGGACAGATTCCTGCTGAACTTGTCGGCGCTTGGGAGAAGTCTGCTTACTATTTTGGCAGCGCTAACTTCGTACCAAACCATCCTAAATAAGGAATAAGAGACTAATAATAATAATAATAATAATAATAATAACTAATAATAAGACTGTAGCGTAGAAGTGTGACGTGGTATCCGGTCCAGTCATCGTTTATTCGCAAAACCTGTTTCCACAGCAAAAAGTCGCATTTTCTTTTATCGATACGCTGAGAAATCCACCCCCTCCAAGCGTAAAAACTTTTTTGCGAATTCTTGGCCGTTTTTCGAATTTCTGGCGTTTCCATCCAAGTTTTTTTCCCCCGCAATTTCTGAAAATGCAAATAAAAATAGGTGGATGGAAACCCAGCTAGTGTCGGATTAAACTTCACCTCACATCATATATGTACTGAATATGACTTTTTATTTTCTTTTTTCAGTAGATAACTGACCTGAGTTGCCTTGTTTTTCCTTTCAGACAGAGACTTGGTCATTTCATTTTGCTGCTTTCTGAAAAGTGTTTCGGTGATGTGATCAGGCTATCACACTATCAAAGCCTTTCACAGTTGTTACTGGAATCAGGAAAAACCTGACCAGTGCATAACCTGATTTGTCGCGTTTTGGAGTAAAACTCTTCAAAAAACAATAGATGTAAACCTGTGCTGAGGGAGAGTGTTTTTGACTACAGTTTTTGGATCCAAAATGAAACACAATTTTTTTTTGGTCCACATTAACAAGACGAGAACAGAGCCTTGGCTTAAGGGCTGCCGAATAAATGTTGATGAACTGACTCAAACCAATACTCCGTGGCACTGTCCCCGAATACTACGCCAATTCTGCTCCCAGTCACAAAAACTAATCACAGAAAGCCAGCTCAGGAGTTTAGTTTTCCATTTGGCCTTTGTTCTTTTGCCTATACACATGGCTTGCCCTGAAAGTACAAAAAGTGCAAAAGAAGATCGAACAAATCCCTCTAATAGAAATGGCTGGTAAGCACTTTGACGCAGCTCCAGCACTCCAGAAGTGAAGTAAAAAGAAATGATATGTGGCTCAGGTGTAAAGAAGTGGAAAAAATTAAATACTTGAAACGGGAGGACAGAAAGTGAGCACCGGGGCTGACGAATGCAAAAGAAGGAACAAATTCAATTCCGCTCAATTCCATTAAATTAAGGTTGTGAATCCCTGAGGGGCAATTAGAAAAGAAAGAAAGCAAGACAGAAAAGGAAATAAAGACAAGGAGGAAAGACCGCAACAAAAAAAGGAAGAAAGAAATTCCCATACGTTTTATAGCTGTCTACTCAAGTATGTAGGTCTAGTGCCTAGAGTGTGCTCCTCATGAATACTTCATTATTTGTTACATAATAGTCAGTGGTGTTTGCTTTCCTCAACACACACACACACAGTAAAAGTCATGCACTGCTATTCTCTGATACCCCCCCCCCCCCCCACACACACACACACACACACACCCACACACACACACACCCTCATCACATACTGTATACTCAACCATTCAGTCTCATCATATTGCAGAGGGCCAGTGTGAGTTTACTGTCTTCTCATCATTAATAGATGACTGTGTGTGTGAGTGTGTGTGTGTGTGTGTGTGTGTGTGTGTATGTGTTAGACACCCTGCAGTGCCTGTAATGTTTGGTGCCCCTTGACTAACACTCAAAACAAAATCCTTCCATTAGAGCACTTTGTACACGCTGACATTTAGACGGGGCATGTCGCCTGGATCTGGCTCTGTCTCACTCTCAGTCTCTGTCTCGCTCTCTGGACAGACTGACAGACTCGCTCTCTTCTTTCTCTCTCAGGGTCTTCGGCTCTGGGGCAACAACTGCTGTGCATTCCTAAACATACAACTTCTGTTTTAACAGATATTTAATTAATTAGCAACGAATAAATGAATACATTAATTTCTAATTTCTGTGTTCATTTTGCTGGGAACTGATTGTTTCATCAGTCTTGCATTTGGTTGATTTTGTGTTTAATAATGTTGGCTCATTTGCTAGCTATGGTATCTGGTATGTTAATCATCACTGTGTTGATGTTAACACATCTCATTTGCATTCTAGCTACTGTAATTAGTAGATGCTTATATTATGACATGTTGACCTCATATGGCAACCCTGTCTCACTGGATTCATGCAATAGTCACGAAATTTAATCTACAGATGTGTGTCCATGAATACTAATTTGCCTTTGCGTGCATGAACCAAATTTTCCTTTTGCAGCTAAAACCACTTCCAGAAGGGGCAAAATTTTGGCAAATTTAGCCAGCAAAATGTATAAAAACCATTTGGTTAAGCCTGGGGAAAAGTTAGGTTTAGTAATGTGGACATGGTCTGGCTCTATGAAAACAAACACCAGTTTTGCCTTGGCCTTCAACTCATGGTCGCTTGAGTGAAAGTCTTATTGACTGACCCATCCATCACCCTGCCAGCCTCCTTAAGGCTCACTGATGCTCAACGTAAAGTATAGATACGGATAAGGAAAGAGCCTTCTGTCTGGACTCTGCGTTCATTTTGTCCATATCTCTGCACGTTTTCAGGAAGCTTACAGATACAAACAAAACGGAGCAGCACTACTGCAAATCGTGGAGGCAGTGCAGCCAATAGTTAAAGAGAGACCAGTCTATGAACAAGACATGAAGAAATCAATCTCTCTTATTGGTAATGTCAGAGAAAAAAAATCCTCCGTCCTCCGGTCCTCCTCCAGATTCAGGCCTCAGAGACAACCGCAGTCTACAATGCCGCTCACACTTTTGCCTCTTTGTAGCATTTGGTAGTAGCAACTAGCATCTAGTTGGGATTTACATAAAACGGGTTTATTTAAAAATTGAATTTAAACTTTATTAAAATTTATTTAAATTTAAAATGTATTTATTTCCTATTCAGATGTATTAGAGCTTCCCAAAAAATGAGATTCCTAATTGTAATTGCAAGTTTGATATTGAATGCTAATGAAATGTTGGTTGATTACCATATGACGTGAGCACAGCATTACCAATAGACCTTTTTCACAAAAAGATGAAAGGAAAGAGATTTCACAGAAAGAGAACAAGACCTACAGTTAGTGGGAGTTTGTTAAATGGATAATTTGGAATTTCTGACAGGTTGTATGCACCACTGACCAATGGCCTCATCGCTGCATGAACATAATCTAAAGGCAGTGAGTGCTCTGGTTGGAGACCTCCTGGTCAGCCTGTAGGTGGCCTGTGCATTGGCGTTAGGGCTGGGCACTTAACTCAGTATAAATAATCATTTCAATATATCAAATAATTATTATGCCACATTTAAAGACTACTTGCTTCTGTGTGTAATCTGAACAATCCAAAAATCCAGTGTGGCTCCTTATACATGACCAGGCATGCAACCAGACTATTCTTGCCACATGATCTGTGTGTTTAATTCATCAATGTTTTACTGAGCATGTTTTATGAGGAAAAATATATTGTGATATCTAGTGCTGTTGTTTTATTGCCCAGCTGTAGGCATGATATGCAAACCGGCACAGTGATGTCCCTTGAGCCTGTTTTGTTGTTGCTGCTGTTGCTCGTCCAAGCCGGAGCTGGCCGGGAGGTCTCCAGCCGGGGGACTCGCTGCTCGAGTCTGTGTCTGTACAACCACATCACTGCTGGTTAGAAACTCCTACAACTTCATGTCGAAAATTCCAAAATACCCCTTTAACATTACTTTCAGTGCTTTGCTAATTTGGCCTGCTGGCAAGTTAACTAACACTGTTCAAGAACCTCTCAGGCTACAACTCAGAGTTTAGGCCAAAGGAGTTCACGGTGCCACAGTAACCTACATGTGGAATCAAGTTCTGTTTCAGACACTGTGACAAAGTGGCCTCAGCAACACTATTTGTCACTTTTGTACCGGTTCATTTCTTAACCATTTAATTATCACACCTTGGTTTGTTTAGTTTCATTGCCTGTTAATCATGAATCCCAGTTAATAGCACCCATACACATTACTATTCCCAGTCTCATTGTGTTTAACATTAAGATTTCCATTATTCTTAAACAGTAAACAGTAATGACAGACAAATATTGTCGCTGTATCAGTTAATTTTATTGCCATTTTAATGACACAGGTTTAAAACATTACTGAGATAAGAAAATTTCCTTTGTCTTAGTTTATTACCGTTCGCCCCGAAATCCCGGCTTGCTCAGTGATGTCAGCGATGCCATCAGAGGAGCTGCCATTATGCATCATGAATGGCAAAGAAAAAGGGTAAATGGTGGTGTGTTCATGTGCAGTGGGAAATTTGACTTCCCTGGGGTAAACTATGTTCATTAATTGCTGTGTTTGAGATGTTTAAGATGCCCACCCCTGCAGTGAGGATGGTGAGGGCCTAATGCAGCTTAATGAGAGCTATGCCACTATAAATTCAGTCGTCTGGGAGACGCCACAGAGAGGTGAGGCTGATGCCAGGGCTTGTGCCATTATTTTAACCGTATGCTGTTATGAGTAGATTTATCTTCAGTTACAAATGTCAATAGTCTTTTTTTCTCTTAGTTTTCTTGTTTGCACACTTCCTGGTTGCACGTGTAAATAAATGTCCACCTATGGGATTTCAAGACAGCCTCTTGTATCTGCCTCATACTTCACAATAGACCCTCCAGCAACAGCTTACAGAGACACTTAAACGATACTCATTTAGAATCACACTTTTTCAGATGTGTTTTTGTTGCTGGTTGTGTATAAATTTCATTTTGTGCATGGCTACGTCTCCTCTGGACCTCCACGACACCTTGGTTGCTAAGAGAATTGAAATGTACATAGGCGGCCTCTCAGCTCTTGCTCTTGTTGACAGCATATGCATTGGATTGTCTAACACTGCAGTCTAGGAAGATATATCTACTGTGCTCCAAGGAACTGAAAATGCCAGCTACAAGTGTAATAAATATTTCAACATTTGCCATACTAAAATATCAGTTGTTAACATTTACACATAAAATGTGTGGTCTTTTAAATCATAAATCCAGACCTGAGGGATGCCCCACTGGCAGCTCAGTGACTAAGGAACTCCCCGTGTACAGTATGTTCACTCTTATGTTTGAATCCAACTTATGAGCTTTACTACATGTCAGCATCTATCCTGAGTCCATTCGTGCACCAGCTAATGGAGCAGAAAATAGCTAAAATATTCATCTTACAAAAACAAACACACACTAATAGAAATTGCATTAGTGTGTGTCGATTCAGCTATGTATTTTTTAAAAGGGGTGTGTTAGAGAGGAGGAGCAATTTTGCAGCGATAGTGACTAATTATAGTATCTTGTATCCCAACAGCTGCCATGATGTTTTGTCTGTGGGCTATCATGGCTCCTGCTGTTGCTAATGGAGATGAGAGTGTCAACAGGCTTTGGCCCACAGATGCTGATAATTATTGTTCTCTAGTACCAGTTCTACCAACACACCCAGAGACACTGACACTGTCACACACACAAACACACACAGGCATGAAGCTACACACATACACACATATAGACTTTCATAGTATAAGCTATCCACATCCAGCAGCAAGCAGCTCTGCACATGTGAAGATGGCAGAAAAGTTATTAACCTGCATATTAACATGCCAGAAAGCATTTTATGTGTGCAATATTGCTGTTTTAGTACTTGATAAAGATGCTCCTAATGCATAATGTACTTACATTAGTGTAGCACACCGTTTGAATGGCTTCATTAAACAGTGTTATACCACCGTAAGAAGGAGATTTTCATTATGCACCTAAACAATAATGCTGTGTACTACACTCTGCACTAGGTTAGTACAGTGGTTTTCAAAGTTGGGTCTGGGGACCATGGGGGTTCTTGGAGGACTTCAAGTAAAGGGGATCCTCAGCAAAATCAGAAACAGTTTAATTTCACTGCAGATATTTTGTGTGTTTGATAATGGCTCTGTGTGATCCATGATGTTAGTGACTTGTGATGATACCTGAAGAATATTTTGGATATTTTATGATCTGGTAATTTATTTCCTATTTTGACTGTAACTTGTTATGTGTTCTTTTATGTCTGTTATCTGTGCTGCTGCCTGTCTTTGCCAGAATGCTCTCATGAAAGAGATTTTTAATCTCAGTGAGCCATCTCTGGTTAAATACAAGTCAAATACAATGAATAATAAAAACTGTAAATACTTTAAATACTTAAAAGCCCTTTCACTATTTAAACAAGAAATCTGAAGTCAATCCAGAATCATGGCTCTGATGTTTAAATATATAATTTTTTCTAAATATAAATATAACGTTCTCATAATCTTTTAATATATATTTTTTCTCATCTGTAAGTCTGTTTTGCTAATCTTTGTGTAATAATAATAATAATAATAATAATAATAATAATAATAATAATAAAAATAAATAAATAAATAAATAAATAAATAAATAAATAAATAATAATAATGATAATTTCAGCCAATGTGGTCTTCTTCTTTTTTTTTTTTTTTTTTTTTCTAATATGCTAAGAGCCTTTTTTCCAATGATTAAAAAGTAAAAAATCAAGTTAATTTGCTCAGGTTTCAAAGTGTGAATTCACTAGACACTGCTAGGACACCAACCTGTGAATGAACTATGAATGAGTGATTATTTTAACCATATCTATATGCAAAGATGAGCAATATCTTTATTAGCACAAACCAAGAACTCTTTTCATGTCAGGGCCCTGAGGGCAAAATAACCTCACTAGGGCTCTGGGCTTTAATGAGGCTGAACTGGGGGGTCCAGAACATGGAAAGCTTTGGGGTAGTACACAGGTCAATGCACTGAACAGCAGGCATTGTACGGTGGACCAAACTTCCTCTTGTAGACAGTAAAGTCACATTAAGAGCATCTAGTTAAATATATAATAATGCAAACTCAGAAAAAGGATTGTTCTCTACAGTGGCTGTATCTAGAACTGTACTAACTCAGTGCAGTCTCTGATCTATTAAAACCAGCTCTCCAGCTAGCAGCCTATTTACCCACTTATCTCCCTGCCAATTACCCACTAATCTACTTTCCTAACCACCTACATTTTTACCTTGCTGCCAACCTACTTACTTTTCAAACTACCTCTCTAACACGAGTAAGAATTCAGAGGTGGTTAGTAGCTGCTTCCTTTTTACCCCAAAGGAAGAAAGAAGGAAACAAAAGAACATGTGTTTCTGAACGAGACCATGAAGACACTGCCTCTGTGGAATTGCTGTCCTCTCTATTCCCCTCGCCTCCTTCACCAGCAATCCCCAAACATTTTATCACCATCAGGCATAACGAGACGTTCGGCGTGCCCTCTTGATGCTTTCACAATTCCATGGAGGACGACAGCAGACTTTGCTGTCTTCAAGCTGCACAGATTTTTTTTTTTTTTTTTTTTTTTTAAACCACTGTGTGTCTGATGATTTGATGCCACCGATACAGGTTCTGCACATATGCTGAATAAAACATGCTTGGAGCAGGGAGGTAGCAAAGGGACTGCACTCGGGCACAGAGGACAGAGGCAATCATGTTCTTTCCTTCTCTTATGTTACTTTGAATAACTTTTATTTTCATTTTTTTTTCCATTTCCAACATATAAAAAAGAAAGAGAAATACTCAGAAGTAAACTGATTCAAGGCCAAATGGAGATACATTAGATGAAAAGTAATTAGAGTTACTCATATGTTCAGGCAGGCTGTTCAAATCAGTTGTTTTGGAACATCTGATATGAGGCAGATATTTTTTTCTCATATGTATGCAACAGAATAGAGCATGGAATCTGATCATTTCAATTCAAACAAACACAACATTAATGTGTTTTTTTTTTTTTTTTTTTTTTGCCTGACTGAGAAGTGGGAACCTGCATATCACCATATTGATTTTTTGAGATTTGCCCAAGTGGGATATCGCAAAAAATATTTAGTGGATCACCATGGAAATTCATAACATTATCACCTTGAGCATGAAACCCTATGGCCTAGTATCTCAAAAGGTTTTTGCATTGCCATGAAGTTTTGAGAAGGAATCATTATAAACCTGGAACACACACACACACACACACACTTCCACAGGTGGAGCATCTGCATTGCAAAGAGCACACTTGTTGACATGCAAATCAAATTACATTTGAAGACACAAAAGAAGTTCAGTACAAAGAGCTAAATACAGCAAGTAATGGAAGTAAGTCAAATCTTCTAATACACTTATTTTTGTTGTGTCCAGTCCCATTTTATACAAGGATACAGAGCACTTGGGCTTTTTACAGTAAGAGATAGAGCTAAATGAAAAGCTGTTGATGCAGTGACCTGCAACAAAGTCTCTCCTGTTACTGTGAAATGACCATAAACTCATATGCAGATTATGTTGTGTGGAGACACATAATTTGGAGATTATGTTCCTGCACCAAGATCACTGATGATGGCTTGACCCGTCTGTTTTGGGGTCCTGAGCACTGTTGGGTTTTATTTTTTATTTGACAGGCGGGCTGCACATTATCTCCTTATTATACAGCTACATATTAAAGAGAGTAAAACCATTTGACACAAAATATTCTTTTTAAAAAGACTTTTAGCCTTCAAGACTCTGCTATCCCTAATATTTTCAGAGCCTATGTGCTTCCATAACAACTGGCACTAGTGTACTAGGGACATTAGTAGCATTTCAGCTAGCCTTCTAAATGTTATTGCATATTGTCTCTTAATTTTTTTTAGCTCTTTTATTTCTTCTCAGTGATTGTTCAGCCCATATCCAGATTTTAATGCTTTTTTGGCTCCAGCAGGTGTCGTTTTTAGCTAGTGTGATTAATATAGTAAATGGCCCCGGCTTTATGATACATCAAAACTGCTTAAAGCCACTGCCACTCCCATAGCACTAGTCAGTTATTCATGAATAGTGGACTGCAGGGTGCCCAGACCTACTAATTAGACTTAACCTTTTTTATTAGATAGCTCTGCAGAATGCTAATATGTAAATTTAGGCTAGTACAATGCCTTCCGTTAAAGTTAGGGCTTCTCAAAACATGGAGAGTGTCATGTGTAGGCAGGCAAGTGGCCACAAATGAAGGAGCTGAGACAGGTTGCATTGAAGAAAACAAGTATTTAATAACTATGCTAGAAACTAAGGAACACAAGACATATGAGAAACCACCAGCATGACACACACACACATGGAAAGAACAACGACCAGACTTAGATAGAACTGAAAACAAGACTTGATACTAAAAAGGAAACAAGACACAGCTGGGGAGGGGGCTGGAACACAAGACTGGAGAACACAGGATTGGCCGAGGGGAACCAACACACCAAAAACCTAAGGAAACACAGGGAGAAACAGAGAGCAAACATGTCCAAACATAAAGTTTGAACCATGACAGAGAGTTTTGCATACATATAGCCTTGGGCACATTAACTAGCTTTAATCATCAAAAGCAGCCAGTCTGTATTTGATACCTGTGTCTGTTTGACATGTCTTTATTTCATTTGCAAAATGTTTTTGCTTGGCAAAAACTAAAAAAACACTTATAGAAAAACATCCCTAAAGACTCCCGAGTTTAGCTTTTTCTTATTTTGTTCTGTATCTATTTCATTTAATTTCACATCAGACCCACACATAAGCGAGCACATCACCTGACCTGTTTGCTGTCCTGCAGCATGGAGCCCGAGCCTTCATACCTGCTCAAATAATTACAGAAACTGGTACTCAATGAGCAGCAGGTAGATAGCGAACAAAATGCTGTAAAATATTAGTGATTCATTTGCAACTAATAGAGCAACTGAATTATTACATTAAAATAAACAGGTAATAGCACATATCTGATAACTTATTATTTCTAGTTCTGTGTAACTCTTGCTGTTTATTTCACTCTCTCCCCATCGTATTCTCACAGAATTTCATTCTCATTCAATTCATTTTTAGGAATTTATGGGCATGTCTTTGATGTATTCTTTTTCTCCATGTGCATTGCTCTGAAATCTGTTCCCTGATTAAAACATCCCATGTCTTCGTGCTTCACAGAGCAAAGATAGAGAGGAACTTGGAAAGAAAGACTGATGGAGAAATAGGAAAGGGAGATTTAGAAAAGCAGTGCCACAGAATGGCTGCAGCCTCAATACTAGTCAGAGCTAATGACCGAAAAACATGGGAAAACGAATGAAAGAGAGAAAATTGTGAGATTAAGTCACAGCCTCCTGCCCTGAGACTTGAGTGTTACAACCAATTACCACGCTAATTGGCCGCTTGTTGGAGGAAGTGCACTATTTTGGGACAATTCAAAGCCACTGACTGCATGTCTGGTAGTATAAACAGAACAGATAGGACGGAGTGGAAGGCAGAAGACAAAGTGTTAATCTCTGAGATTCTTGTCTCCATCGTTGGTGCTAAGCGCTCATCACTGTGGTATGCACTTCCCAGAGATCACCTGTCAATCAAACTGTGTGTCCACTGCTGTGACGTCCAATTCTTTGCATTTTCTGCTGTTGATGATTGACTTTGTCCAGGTGGCGCTCTTTTCTTTGTCCGTTCAGGCATGGTGGCTATCACTACTCGTGACAACTCCTTATATGTTGCACTTTTTAGATCAAACAAACCAGAGACACATTTTTTTCCATAGGAAAGAGCTACCAGACACTGAGGATATAATTTATCAAGGATTTGCAGTGGGTTTTCATGTGCAATGAGACAAACTGCATCTGTGGTTCATTTACAAATGTGCCGCAGTGCAGGTTTGCACCAATGAAATCAGAGAAAAGAATCACTGCTGAAAATTACATGTGCAGCCAAATCTGTACGTATTTGATGTTGTACCACAAAAAGCATGGAGGGAGATTCATTCAAATGGCCCACTGAAGCTGATTTATTATGATGGGTGCATGAAAGAAATTCTGCATGTTACTCACTGACTTTGAAAAGCATGTCTTGACACTGCAGCACCTTTTACTGGTTCAGTCTTATAACTCAACCTGGTGCAGAAAATCATGCCAGCTCGCCTTAACTGTCAGTGTGACCAAGATCCATAAATCTGTAGAATGTAGAAACATAAAATGCCACATGGGTGCCGGTGCGTAAAAGGTGAGTGCTCAAATGGGAATTACATTCCTCTTATGAAAGTTAATTACCCAAAGTGTGTGAGGAGCTCAGAGGTGGTATGTTCCCACCAGTGTTGCTGTGTTCCCGGGACACCTTCCCTGCACTGGGACCATCAGAGCTGAGAAACAGCCTGTCATTGGTGGAAAAACCTATGTCTGCGCTGCACTGTCCTCAACTGGCTGCCACCTGTTGTGAGAGAAGGGCAGTGAGTTATATTTAACATAGCAAACAACTGTGCAACAGAGTTGGGGAATTTGGGCTTGAGTTGGGGCTGAACGGAAGGTGGACTGCAGCTGAATTCACAGAGATAATTCCTATCAGTGTGGTTTCTGGACACAAACAGCACAAAGGCAAGAAGTCACCGGCGACTTTGCAGTGAGTCGTCAAATCTGTGCCTCTACATTCAAGGATCCAGCCCCAGGAAATGAATAAGCTCCCAATTATCATGCAAGAAGCACACTGAGAGCTGCAATCACTATCTGACAGATTAGAATGGGGCAGCAAACTGATACAAATCTCTATGTGGCAGCGTGAGGAGGGAGGATCGAGCTCCAGTTGGTATGTATTAGCATCTCTTTACATCTTTACATCCAAACCCCTTGATAGAGAGAGGAGCGGGTTGAGCGACAGACAGAAGGGACAGACACCAAGAGAGAGAGAGAGACTGAATCCTCTACTCCGTTGCAATTGTAATTAACAACAGATAAGCATGATGGGACCTGTTAGGTCCGATTACTCATGGTAATGGCCTCCAATCCCGTGACGCTCAACTTCTTTTTTCACTATCTGCCTTCCAGAGTGATAAAGAAACCTAATTTATGATGTTTTATACAGTTTTCCGTGTCTGGGAAATTGATTTATCATTTAGGGGAAGCCATTAAAAATGTACAGGCGCTGCCTCCCACCCACAAAGCATTGAAATGCTAAGAATGAAGATGAATAGAAAATCAAGAAGTGCCACTGTTTAGGGCTTGCTGGACACATAGAGCGTATGACAAAAGACAAACCAAAGACTCACTGCTTGCGACTTCAGTGGTACGATTGCTACCATGTGATTGGCTGGCAGATCTGTTTTGTGTGTGTGTGTGTGTGTGTGTGTGTGTTACACAGAGCTGTAGCAGAGCTGGAGGACAAAGGTTCTTTACCTTGTAGAGCTGCAATCAGAAGAGCACAAATACACACTTTAAGATCAAAGAGTAGTATGGCAGTTACTTAGATGTACAGAACACCAACGTTCACACAAACATACATGAATGCACCAACTTTTTCCTTCTCCATCTATTTGCTTTTCCATCTTCTAACATTTGGAGCTGACTTCATTTTTTTTTACTTCATAGGTGTTTGACATTTGAGCAGTGCAATCAGGGAAATCACCAATGTCTCCTGCTATTTAACCTGTCTCTTCGCATACAACCACATATTGGCAGAAAACCTCTGACATGAACAAATTGACAAAGGGACACACATCCCTTCCAGCATGGCACAGAGAATACTTTTGCAAAGGGGGAGAAAGCGTTAGCATAGCTGTCACAGCCCATCACAGAGTGTCATGGTTATGTAAGGCAAGAATGCCAAATTGGCAATGGCAGGGAATCAGGCAGTCAGCCAAAATGTTGGCCTGGAGGACATGAACACACACATATACACAGTGGGCAGTCAGTACGTCTGACTTACCAAGCCAGCGTGGCAAAGAGCGCACACCGTTTTTGTATGGAAATCAGTCATCTGATTCATGAGAAAAGCCCAGCTCATCAAAGTGAATGCTCATGAATGTGACAGAAAGCATCGTTAGCGGTTTTTCCATTCAACTGTCACAAAAAAGAAAAATCACAGCAATAAAATGTGACTCTCTGTGTCCATCAGCTAGCTTCAAATAAATAAATAGGTTTACTTAATGTTAAAAAAAAAAGAGAGAAATGAAATTAATTGTTAAAGAGCTGATTAGTATGTGGAAAGTTGCTATAGTGCTCATCATCATTTCAGCAAACACAAAAGCACAATAATGGATCTAGCAATATTCAGATCCACCAACCTATGGCTATCATCACTGCTTACGTAATTAAAGGGATAGTTCACCCATTTTGAAAAATGTGATATTATTTCTCTTCCCCCTAGCTTGATGATCTTCCTTCTTCATTGTTACATTGAGCACTGAGACTTTCAGTAGGTAATATTTATTAATTACATCAGTGTGTCACTTAATGAAATAGTTTCTGGTTTAAGCTTTGGACATTGGGGACAGCACTGATTGCATTCCATTACTTGAGGCAAGCCTGTGTTTCAGGACTACTGCCGCCCGTGGTTTGACCTGCGATTGATTTGTGTGTGTGTGTGTGTAAGTAAATCTTCACACACGTCAACCTCATCTTAGTTATTTATGCATTTGATTTATTTATTTTTTTTAGCTGTGGACAACAAGGACATTGCCGATGGCGACCGTAAAGGAGACGCCACACCTGGGGCCCCCGTGTCCAACAGGAACAGGAGCTGTCCATGGTGCTGAAAACATGACCCTGACCATGGTTTTTGAGCGACAGTGCAGCAAGTCTGAGGTGCATCTTAAGTCAAAACTTGAAATTGTGAAACTAGACTTGGAAACACTCAAGCTGAAATTAAAAAGAAGATTTGCCTATCAAGCAATCTGTTAATATTGAAAACATTGTGATCTGTAAATATTGAAAACACTGCAGTTTATTAATACTGAAAACACTGAGTTTTTTGTTAGGAGAATACAATCAAGAAGACCTGCTCAAATGCATCTCCAGTGTTTGTCAGCTGCAGGATCCTGGAGTTGTGGATTGATCCTGCCCAGTGAGCCTCAGTGATTGTTATCTTCAAGTTGCCATCACATATTGCTTATGCCGGGGTATCCCTTTCTGTTGACATATAGATACTGATCCACAGATGGGGCTTGCAGAATTACATGTGTACCATCTATTGCTTTTGCCACATTTGGAAATCTTGCTATGGTATGAAACTCCACTTTAAGCTTATTCAGAGCCGCTGTGTTTGTTTGGAACAAAGGAAGCATCTTGCTGAGTTCAGCTGAGACCATGTAGACAATCCATGATACAGTGGATTTGTTAAGTCCAACGCTAGCATCCACAGATTTTAGGAAACTCCCTGCAGCACAGAACCACTAAGCTACACACACTTGCAAACCTGTAGGAACACTGTTTTCTTGCTGTTACAGGGTTAAAGGCATCCTCACGTTCTCTAGGAGACCAAAATCTCTCCACTAGTTTGTCATTGTTGTACCTTTCGAATGGGTTGTTTCTATCCCTGAAGACTCTCTCTCTCTTCTTAGGGCTCTTTCCAAAAAAACAAGTTTGCCTTCTTCAGCAGGATAAAAGTCAGTAAAAATTCATTAAAATTTGCTCCTCTCTTGTCCTGCAAATGTGCAAAAATGATCAATATACCCATGTCTTTGTGTCTTCTCACTGACATTCTAAAAAAAAGGGACCATCGCAGCATTGAACATCCTGTTTGAACAGCCCAATTCATGGGTGCCGAAATGAACTGGGCAGTGCCTCTGCAACCTGTTTGAATCCGGTGTCAGCGTCAAGGTTGTGGGAAACATGCACGTATGTGTCACTGCTCACATGCATCATAGTGACTGTCAAGAAAAGAGTAGGTGTGCAACATCATGTTTCCAAGAGCTTTCCCAACAAGCACACAAGACCTCATTCTGACAGAGACAGCGTTATGCAGGCTTTGTGGTGAGTGAACTAATAGTTGAGATGCTAAAACCTCATTCACAAGGAGAATTTGTGAGCGAGCGCCTTGTTGCTAATGCTGAACAAAGTGAAATTCTTCTAAACTGCCAGTTTGTCTTTAAGAACCGTCATAGAGCAGATAACTGACATGGCACAAGATCTTGAAAAAAACAATAAGGGACACTGCAAGAAAGTTCCAGTTTTTCTTTCTGACCTGTGATGAAACAACATCCTGAGGATTTTCCCATTCTGAGGAGACATGCATTGAAGTTTGCATCTCTGTTTGGGACTACCTACCTCAGTGAGCATGTCTTTTCAAAACTGACTCTTCCAAAGATTTACTTCCACTCAAAACCCAAACCTGGAAAAACATGCTGCGAACGTCATCATCATCATCACTACCATCTGACATCAGATGCATCGCCAAAGACAGCCAGTTCATCACATTACTGGTACTCTAGTTAATATTGGTTGCTTTTAAATAAGGAATTATGTTGGAATCTCTTCCATCTCCTCCCGTTGTCATGGCTACAAGTCGGTCATGATACACCTGTAATCATATACATTGAATATAACATACACAGACACACACACACAGTTTCTTACATTTATCATTCTTTTGTTGGCTCAGACAACACAATCCTCTCCACTAAGCCTCTTTAAAAGGCAGAAAACATACTCTCCACTGCTCATGGTACAATTCTCTTGTGCCCTCATATCGATATGAAATTTCAGTCAGCCTGCACTATGCTGGCTCCCAAGACTCTGCTCCTCTCCATCTCCGTGACTGCTGCACACA
Organism: Myripristis murdjan; assembly: GCF_902150065.1. Taxonomy (NCBI): domain Eukaryota; kingdom Metazoa; phylum Chordata; class Actinopteri; order Holocentriformes; family Holocentridae; genus Myripristis; species Myripristis murdjan. The sequence continues at coordinate 30,065,531 of NC_043989.1, forward strand.
AATACAGCCTGGTCTTCACAGAGCCAAAATATTTTCCCCTCAGCTTTACCGAGATTGTAGTCTTAATTGCAGAGGTGGCCTTTCACCTCACTGGTATGTTTTTAACTAAAACTTGAATGCCGCAACAGACAAGATTTCCATGTAAAAATACACCTGTCTAATCAGCCTGAATCTCAAGGTGGTGCTGCAGCAGAAAAGAATGGCCCAGTCACTAGTAGTTTCACTCTGTTTGTCTAAATGAAATTCTAGTGTTAGTGTGGACAATGGTGGGAATTTTCTCCACCCAGGATGTGACAAATCAACAATTAAGAATGAAATCCCAATGGTCTACACTGGCAGATTTTAAGCCCTTGTAGCTTCAGTGTGTTGTAAAGGCAGGTGACTCACTTGTTGTAGCATCGTCTTCCATCATTGGGGGGTGGGGAGGCTTGGTATTGATCAACAGCCCTATTAAACACATGCAGATATATTATGGTCATTTTGTGCCATGGGGCAGTATGTATTAGCCTGCTCCCCCATTGCATCTGAAATATAAATATCCCTCACTGTCTTTTTGTACAATAAATGAACATATAACTTAGTGTTGGGTAGCATTTGTCATTCCAGAGGGCAGCCCTTCCTCTTGCACAGTGACAGTGCTGATGTATCTCTAGCTTGCGTGAGCTCCTAACAAGCCTCACCACATTGTTTTGTTGTGTGTTAAGAAGGTAAATGTTACGACCCTCAAAAAGTTGTCTGGGGGGAATAGGAAGTAACATTAGTCCGCAAAAAGGGAGCAGCACAGGAATAACAACAACAAAGGCTTTTTCTTCCACAAAGAACTCAATAATTACCAACTAAACAAAGGAAACCTTAAAGACTTCAGGGCCTAAACAATAAACAGAAACCCACACCACTTGGAAATAAAATGAAACGAAAAACACAATTCTAAGTTTCCTGACTAACTTAGACAGGAGAAACGGGGACAAAAATAACTGGCAGCACACCCTCACAAAGCTTAATGTTAGCAGGAGTGCTTCAGTCGGCAATTAACAGTAACACCTTTCACACTTTGCTGCTACAGTACAACACAAAAGTGGCACTTTCAAATGTATCCACATGCGAGAGTATTTTCAAAAAGCATTGCATTGCCCGAATATGGATTTCTGGACTTAAACTGAAACACACACAGAAGTTACCACCCTCTGCCTCAACCCACAGCCATGACCATAGTTTTCATTATGTTTTTTTTTTGTTTGTTTGTTTTTCCAGCTGCAGTTGCTGTGCTAAAACCTGTTTTCCATTTAGGGTGCATTTCCATGACCAAGACACTAATGGAAGGTAAGGACACAGTCAAAATGGAGCTTATTTACAATCTATTTTAATTGAAGATTTATAATTTATATGACACAATAATGAAACTGAGCTACGTATGGTGTACTTTTTAGGACATCAGACCTCAGTCAAGTGATGCCATTCCTCAGACTTAAGGACTTCAGGTCTCAGGAAAGGTTTTGTCACATCTCCCGTCTAGCAAAACTGGACGTCAGACCTCACTCCCTCGGACCAAACTAACTGACAGAGCAGCCACAGACAAAATGATCCTCAAACTGCAGTAAAGTCAGATGTTATTACCTATATTCAGATTTTGCAAGCAAATATCTTCAAATGAACATGTCACAACATAAAGCAAGTGTATTATATTTAATCAGCTGGTAGCAAGGTTATTTAATGCCTCAGAGTGTTTCAAGAAAGTTCTCTACCATTGTTGGACATTACAGGACTGTCTAAAACGTACATGTACAAGGGAAAAATTTGTCTGAAGGAGTTTTGTCTAAGGAAGTTTGTCACAAGAACGATAGCTGCACCAGGACTGTTCTTGACTATTGCGTTAATGAAGTAGATGTACAGTTAGATCGATAAGTATTTGGCCTCTGAAAATGGGGTAACAATGTATAAAACTGGCTGTAATTCCTAAATGGTTAACGCCATGTTTTTGTTCCGCCGCTTAAAGTTGAAAGTCTGCACTTAAATCACATCTTGATTACTCCCTTTCAAATCTACTGAGGTGGTGTACAGGCAAAATTGTAAATACTGTGGCACTGTCCAAATACTTATGGACCTAATTGTAGATTGACCGGCGACACAAAGCTGAAACATTGTTTTGAAGGCTGCACAAGGCTGTTTTGGTTTCACTTTGAGTTAGGACTGAATGGAGCAGATTTGATGAAGGGATTACACTCGCATGGACCAGCAAACACCACTATGGCAAAGAATCCAAACTATCTGTAGGTTGGTTTCCATCCAAATATATCAAAATTTTTGAGCGAATTTTGTCAAAATGCGCAAAAGAAAATGCGAATTTATGCCTGTTTCCATTAGTTTTGTTTTGTAATTATTGAGAGGAGAGTGCGCCGTGAGATGACGCCATAAGATAACGTCTGTGTGTCGACTGAACAACAACAAACACTCAGCTGACACTCAACAGCTGATCAGGGACAGATTCCTGCTGAACTTGTCGGCTCTTGGGAGAAGTCTGGTTACTATTTTGGCAGCGCTAACTTCGTACCGAACCATACAAAATAAGGAATAAGAGACTAATGATAATAATAATAATAATAATAATAACAACTAATAATAAGACTGTAGCGTAGAAGTGTGACGTGGTATTCGGTCTAGTCATCGTTTATTCGCAAAACCTGTTTCCACAGCAAAAAGTCACATTTTCTTTTATCGATACGCTGAGAAATCCACCCCCTCCAAGTGTAAAAACTTTTTTGCGAATTCTTGGCCGTTTTTCGAATTCCTGGCATTTCCATCCAAGGTTGTTTTTTTTTTTTGTTTTTTTTTTTCGCAATTTCTGAAAATGCGAATAGAAATAGGTGGATGGAAACCCGGCTACTGTGAGCTAAAGTTGAAGAACAAGTAAGCAACACAAATAACCAATGTGACTGCATTTATACCAGAGAACCACACCACTTTCAATAGTTTTTGACCCAAATTCATTTGGAAGTATAAAAGGCTGAGCAGATTTACCTTGGGTGATAGATGTGGTAATGAATAGTTATGTATGGGCACATTTAAAAGAGAATTGGTCATATACATGCACCAAAAAATGTTTGCTTCTCACAAAAAAAAAAAAAAAAAAAAAAGCCTGTGGTTCTAAATAATCTAGTGCAACTCCATTAGATCAATAATCTGTCTGACATTTCATGGTATTAGCAAACACACGGCAGTCAATATCCCAATGTCATTCAGTTATTTATCGAAAGACCTGTGAACACTGTGAAGAGTACACTTGATATGTGAAGTCAAGGACATTGATAAAGTCACACTGCTGTTTTCCTTCTGCATTAATTTAGGCTTTTACAGATTGACCAGATGTACATTTAGTATCCTGCTGTTAATGTGCATACTTTTAGTAAACATACACATTTACCACACAGCAGGTAAATTTACCACCTCATGCTACAATATAAAAATATTACATAGAATATAGCCTATAAAATAGAAACTATCAGCACAGTTTCGTACATTATGCAATATCACAACACATTATTATTCACAGTGTGTTTGAGAAATAATCATCCAGAACATTACCATATAAATATGTGCGTTTTGTTACTCCCTGTCGACAACTGCTGTATCACAATACTGATTAAAACTATATTTAAGTTCATAGCAAATACGCAAGGTCACCTGCATGTATACACATTTGTATGTTCTGTTAGCGTGTCACATGTGTGGAGGTAGGTAGGGCCCAAATGCAGGAACAGGTTGCAGTGAAGAAAAAATGATAATTTATTAACTGAAACAAGAAAATCAACACATCGTGGCAAACACAATAACAGGACAAGGAACAGAACTGAAACAGGACTTAAATACTCTTGGAACTACTCGGGGAAACAAGACCCACCTGGAGAAGGGGCTGTAACACAAGACTGGAGAACACAGAGGATTGGCTGAGGGAAACACTGGGAGGGAACAGACCAATCAGGGCTGAAACATCTCAGGGCAGGTGTGGGAAGCTGGAAGGGGCAAACAAGACAGTAACAGGACACAGGTGAAAACACTAATGAGTGACACAGCAGGGCAAAGGAAACTACACCAAACACAAGGAAAATACAGCATGAACAGAACTCAAAGAACAACATCCACAAACAGAGTCTGGGGGGAAACACAAGAGACCAAGGCTACGTTTACACGTAGTCGGGTATTTTGAGAAACAAATATTTCCCTCCCTCCGTTTTCCAAAATAACATCGTGCACACGGCATTGTTTTCAAAAAAGTTTCCATTTACATCAACCCGCATAAATACGCCGTCGAGCGCCATCATAACTACACCAAGCCTATGGGCGGCGCTGTAGGAAGAAGGAGAAAGCCATGCAAGCCAATCAGAAGCCAAACCAGACAGCAGTCTGCCCAGGTCGGACCCAAGCGATGCTGGCGGTGCCGCGGACTGGCTCTTTGTGTTGGAGGGAGGAGACTGACCTCTGAGCCCTTATTCATCTCTGCTCCTCTATATAAAAAAGCTGCTGTAATTGAAAATGCAAACATATGGACAGAAATGCAACTGCCACTGTGAATGCATCCATGATCATCACCATTATAGACATAATTTACATATATCATGTCTATGATCACCATAGCCAAATGTAAACATTGTGCGCACTTTTGGCACATAATGTGACGTCGGCTGCCTGAAACTCTGTATTTCTCCGTTTTTCTCAGTTTACATGCAAACGCGAAACAGGAGTTTTCCTAAATCTCCACTTTTGCCGGAGTTTTTAGAAAGAATCGTTTTCAGAGGCGAAATCGCCGTTTGCGTGTAAACGAAGGGCACAAACGAAGGGAAATGTCCCCGTTTTTAAAAATACCCGTGTACGTGTAAACGTAGCCCAAGAATACACAAGTCCACAAAGTCCAAAAATAAAGTCCAAGCGAAAGTCAAAAGACAAAGTTCAACCAAAGTCCAAAAACTCAAGTCAAAACATAGAACCATGACAAGATGTATTTTACTGTGGTGTTCATCTCTTTCATTATATCGTGGAACTACCTCAGCCTTTTGTGACTAGACATTTTCTAAAAAGTCCCTCCATACCACCAGACCAGTGTAGGTGGCCAGCTTCTCTCCCATTATTTTGATTACTGTTTGGTTCCAGTAAGCTATTTAACTAGTACTTGATTCCATTATGTTGTAACCATTCAGTCAAGGTGGACATGTTGTTTTACAATCCAATTAAAACATTTAGCGCCGGCATTTTCTTTCACACACACACACACACACACACACACACACACACACACACACACACACACAAATCTACAGTCAGTGACCTTCAGTCTGTCCATAGCCAATTACGGAACAAAGAAAATAAGAGAGTTGGAAATTATGAGCTGGATACAAATGCATTAAGGTAGAGAGCTTCAAAACAACAGGGAATTCATCCCATGGTTAATGACAGCTTATTTAATGAAGCAGACATGAAAGTGAGTAAGAAGACTTCTTAAGGTGATTGTTGGATGAGGAAGGACAGGGAGGAGACGTGTTTCTATTGAACACATAAAGATGTTCCTCCATGGACAGACCAATGAACTGAAGACATTTTCTTGGTCTGTACTTGGAAAAGGGGCCTGATAAATGTAGTCAGTAATTACTGGTATTTTTAGATTTACTAACACAATAACCAGCATTACACTAATTGCTCGAGCAAAACACTATCACTGCTTGACATTTATATTACAGTTTTATCAGTTCTTAATGCATTAACACTGTATAGCTGGTACACTCAATTTTAAATGCTTGAATGAATGAGGCTTCCTCTTCTGTTCCTGTCTCATGACACATCAACTCAACACAAAAACAGCATGCCCATTTTTTTGTTTTAAATATTTTAGGGTTAAAGGGATAGTTTGTCCATTTTGGAAAAAAAAAAATATAATAATAATATATATATGTGTGTGTGTGTGTGTGTGTGTATAGATATATATATATATATATATATATATATATATATATATATATGTGTGTGTGTGTGTGTATAGATAGATAGATAGATAGATATAGATACATATTTTACTCACCCCTTCCTCCCATTGTTACTGAGTGCTGGATACTGGCTGGATGCTCCAAATGCTAACTGTCCTGCCATTATGCTGGACTTCCCCCCAGCTTTTTAAAATAAACTGCTTTAATCTATCTGAATGGCTGGAGGGATTTGGAGCATCCAGCCAGTACCCAGCACTCAGTAACACTGAGAGGACGGTAGCACCACTACTGTCCTACAGAACAGCTAGGAGGGAAGTGATTTTTTTTTTTTTTTTTTTCAAATGGGTGCAGTATCCCTTTAATGGTTTGGAAATACATTTATGTCAATGGAATGTGCAAAACTGCTGTACATGTACACTAGAAGACACACAGGCACAGACACAATGGGATGTCAGTCAATAAAACCTGTATCTGTGTGTGTATCTGTGTAGCGTGGGTTGTCAAGTATGTAAACACACACTCACCCATACACATGTGAATATGAAGACATTTTGTCGATTTTGTGTGTGTGTGTGTGTGTGTGTGTGTGCATGCTTCTCTCATTGAGCGCACACTGTGAAAAATAAGAAAAAGATGTCACCCATTCCCCAGACAAAGAAAAAATTGCTCAAAGATGTGATGTAACCATGTGAAATGATCTCTCACCTTATCCCTCTCCAGAATGACCACCTCCAGCAAAATTGAATGTCATGCAAAGGTGGAGACCTATACATCTGTATGAAGTCCACTAGAGTCAAATGGAAGGAGACAGGATTGAGAAGATTAGAGGGGAAAATGAGAAAAGAGATGAGAGGGAGACTAGTAAGGCGGCACAGATGAAGAGAACAATGAAAGGAGAGGGAGAGGATGGAGGAAAAGTGTTAAACGAGAGACGAAATGATGAAAGGGAAAGAAAGGAGCGATAGGAGAGGTGGAAGGAATACCAGGAGTGAAATATGAAACAAAAATATGTCTCTTTGTTTAATGTAGGCTGTGAACATTTGAAAAATGCCTTATTGACAATTTTGTAATGAAAACTAACAAAAAAATCTAATAAAAATAATGATTTCTAGATGTTTACTCCCCCATTGTGATAGCAACAGAAATATTTTCTTGTTACCTCGGCTTTTCACAAAGGAGGAAATGAGATTTTAATGATTCCATGCTAATAGGATGCCACGTTTTGTCTCCGGTGGTGACAGGGTGTTTCCAATATGCTTAAGGAACTACGCAGCTGACATATTGACTTCCATTGTGTACAGAGGTAGAGAAATATGACTTAAACTAAAAAGCTGGGACCTGCACTTTATAATTTAGACTGTCAAGATGAGTGTATAGTGCAGCTTTCAAGTTTCATTCGGGTTAAGCAGTTTGCGGGAACCTTTGATACCCTGCGACTGAGTCTCTCTGTTGCAATATAAAACAATATGAAACGATTTGACTGCCAGCTACAATCTATAAGCACACTTTCACACCTTTTCCATCTGTTTTGTTTCAAATCAGTGTAATAGTTAATGCTTTTTTTTTGCATCAAAAAATTGAAAATAACCTAAATGTACCAACAAGATACATGTAACCGTACTGTGATAGTGTGGCTCATATACCAAGAAGCCAAGGTATTTCCTCATTTCTTAATGTCAGTCATGTATTGATTTCCCCCTGTGTCACCAGCTGCTGATGTTGCCAGTTGCCAAGTTGTTCTATTTCTGAATGACTGCAAAATTCACAGTGGAGTTGGCTACAGTATGGCAGTTGCTTCAACCCAAAATGCACAATGCTTGCTGTAGCTGGAGCAGTTTGTCAGGTAGGTCGCTTCATCCGCACATGACAAACTGCACCACAGTCAGTCCATCACCACACCAAGACCCCCTCTTCAACGGGGACCTGGTGCGGTTGTTTTGGTCCGAGCCCAGGTGTGATTGCCAGGTTGACATCTGCCCAAATGAACTGATTCAACCTGATTAACCAATCCTAGGTCCCGCCCCCCTTCGCTTTTTTTCAGCGTCATCTGCTGAATCTAACCATGCCAGGGTCATAACAATTCCACTTCTACTTTTGACGCTACAACCTTCAAAAATGTGGCTATACGATGTCCAAAGCAAGCATGTCCAGCGGAAACTAGCTTCAAATGGTTAATTCTGTCTATGTCCATTCACCCAGTTTCAATCAAACATAGAAATGCTGCTGAATCTAACAATCTCAGGGTGAACTTTTTACGGTGCATCTCTCAGAAGTCGGCGGCATCACCTAGGCTAAATTAGCTGCCCAGCCAACCGCTAAGCAGGGAAAGCAGGGGTCTGGTCAGGTTCAGGCCACATTAAGTTAGCATAGCCTCCAGCTCTAATTTTAACCCTTGGTTTGGTCATTTAATGAATCCATCCTAATAACTTACCTTTAATCAAACACAGGTGTGCTTGTTAATTTTAATTACTATTAATTTGGCTGTGTGGTCAGACACTCAGTTGTATCCAGAGGAGGCAAGCGACTCAGTCCTGTTTTGGTTTTGGTGTCTGGTCGGCTCCACAGTTCAGTCTCTGGGGATAGATGTTGTGTATCTCTGCTGCACGGACCCCAGGCACAAAGTTTCAACATGGAAATGTTTAGAGGCAACAGCATAAACCACCGAGCACACCTCACACAGAAAATTCATCCATGCTGATGGAGAAAGACATTTTGCTTATCCGAGGGCAACATTTACTAAGCTAAAATTGGCTGGTCTGCATGTGAGGGGCTGGAGGTGGAATCAGTCAATTAAACAAGGCAGGTGTGAGAGTGTCCCGGGGTGCTTTGTGTCGTACAAATCAGAGTGAAATTGATACTTTTGGGCCTGGAAACATCCAGCATAGTGCTTGGTTCACTTCCTGAAGTTGGATCAAGTTAGGGTTAAATTTTGCTCTCACTGCAATCAAACCACAGTACGGTTGGTCTGGAAGCAGTTCAACACCAATTCTCATAAGCAGTTTGTTTTGGGTCACACCCAAAAGCAACTGATGTGTTCTTCCTGCTCAAATGAACCTCGCCAAGGGGGTAAAGACACAGGGGCTCTTTTCATACAGACTAAATACTGTGCGTGAACGTGGCCTAAATGTTCATGAGAAAGGAGGTTTCTAGTTGTAATCTGAAAAAAGAGGAAGAAAGCAAGATGTTAAGCGTGTAAAAAGAGGAGAGGTAGGAAAGGAGCTAATTGAGGGCAACAGAGGAGGAAGGATTGGAGGCGAGGTGAAGAAATAGAGAAATTGATTTCTGATCTCTTTATTAAAGTGTTCAAGCATTAAGTGGCTGCAGGATTGTGATTCTCTGTTTCTTAGGGGTCTGCATTTTTTTTTTTTAAAGCAGATTCCCTCATGTAGTGCGGCTGTTCCAGTCCCACAGTCCCACAATTTTATGTCACTAAATATTTCACCAGATGGAATCCAAGTGCATCAGAATTAATTTAATCATTCATAATTTTTTTTTATTTTTTTATTTTAGAATAGGAGCGCTCCTTTGAGAAGTTTATCATTAGCACGCCTATTCTCACTGGCCCTGAGTACATCATATTCACTTAAGTTGAAGAGATAAATGATAGAGGAAACTAGTAACATTTAACCTACATACATTAAAGGTGCTATATTTCATATTTTAACATCAATAAATCATTTCCACATTCATTATGAGACACTGCTGTATAGTTACCATCAGGCTCGGTTCCAGGCTGCTTTAATTGGATGGGTAATCAGAGATTTGGGGTGGGCAACTTTTTATTCATGTCACAGGATGCTGCACTACCATCTACAGGTTGTTCTCGGTTTAATGACTTTTGGTCTAGAATAGGCTATAAAAGAAAGGATTTATTTTGGAATTATTTTGTGTCCCTTTTCTTCTTCTTCTTCTTCTTCTTTGGCAGCCCTCACTCCAGTGTTGGGTCCCTAAATTGCTCCTCAGTCATCTAAACGTTGAAAACCCCAGATATTCATGAACTAACATGAACTAACAATTCCATCAACACAAGCCTGATGAGAATTTCATGAAAAACTGTTTAAATCTTTCATGGAGACCTATCGCTACAGTCAGCAAGCCGGACTTACTTTTCTCTACTTTTGGAAAAATAAATGATGAGAAACAGCTCGTCTCCTGCTGTGACTTATTTGTCCATGGATGGATCACAGCTGACTGAGTGAGTCCTGCTGCTCCTGCCGCCAGCAGCTCTCCAGCTGTGGGTGAGCTAACGGAACTGACAGTACAGAGCGGAGCGGGATGTCAGAGGGCGACTTTATGATGCTGCTTTGTAGCCACAGTGGCTTTGTTTCCAAAACAAGGAAAACTTATTTTACTCAGGGACATAACCTAATAAACCGGGCGTGGTGATTTTAGGTGGGCAGAGCTAAAATTTGAGTGAGTGATGTCCACCCCTGGCCACATCTGGATCCGGCCTGGTTTACCATAGTTGACTGGATCGCTTTACAAAAAACAGGAAGAGAGCACTGTTCCCCCAGAGAAAATGAAGGTAAGGTTTTCAGATATTCTGGAAGTGGAAGTAGTGAAAAGTGGGTGGAAAAATGACTTCCAACACATTTATCCTCTACAGTAAAGTCAAAGAGCCAACAAAAAAGGAGGAGGGGGCAGGAAGCAAAGGGGTTCTGGGAAATGTGGCTTTTATTTTGACAAACACCATGATCTTTTCTGTAAACGCAAAGCAAAGTATCACAGTGAATCTGCTATTGTAATGTCATTTAGCACCTTTACTACCTCCCTGCAAATATCAGAAGTTAGATTGAGGTAAATATGGATGTGTCTTGGTTATTCAGTACAGGTGTTTTTATATTGGGTTCCAGATGGAAGGAAATTGAAGGGCACTACAATATTGCCAGAGGATGTTGCCGAAGGCTGAATCTGAGTGTTGGCCCAGCACTGTGGCATATTTTACCAACTGAGGATGAAAAAAAAAAAAAAACAATGAATAAAATGCTTGAAAATGTAATCGTCTTTTTGGTACCCTCAATTTCAGAAAACCTGTCAAGAACCTTGACACAACAAATTATATGCCCATATTTATAGATTTCAAAGCAAGCAGATGGCCATGGCAATCATTTTTCCTACAGCCCTTTGGCACACACACTCTCCATCAGGACGCTGTTTCCTGCAGCGTAGAAAATCCTAGCTAACCTGTCACCCAGAAAAAGACATTGCGTTCTATGGGTTGGGAAGTCAGTGCTAAATTGTAGCATCTCATTAGTAAGAATGAAAAAAAAAAAAAAAAAAGTCAAACTAAATACATATGTAACTCACGATAAGCTGAACCCAGCTGTGGCAGGTTTGCATAGAGATTACATTGTATTTGTGATTTATATTGCATGATGGAATGGCTTATTGTCAGCAGGGTTGCTACTCTTTGCTGCCCTTTGGATGACAGGATTCAGCCACACTACAAGCTACTGAGAAAATGTAGCCAACTTGAAATACTAAAAGCAAAGCTACTGCAGGCTTCTGCTTGGACTTCATGAATTCTAATTCCAGTGAATGAATATTTGAGCATATCGACATGAAACACCTCACTGGTGCAGCATAGCTGTAAGAAGCATCGCTGAGCCAGTTGAGCATTACGTCTTTCCGTACACGATGAGGGAAGTACTCTTCCCCTTTTTTCTTGAATGCCATTGGTTTTAGACATATTAATCAACATGTAGCTTGTAGAATTGAAATTTCCCAAGACACCCATGATGCACAGAAGCTTGTATCAGTATTGATTTTCCAACTTAGGGACCATCATGAATACAGAATGACCTATACTAACTGCTTGTTGCAGTTAAAATCCAGTGTGGTTCTTTAAATACCTCTGCAGTGCTACTGATTTAGGACATTCCATGTGTTACTTAATAATTTTTATATCACAAAGATCCTTTATTTTAGTATGGAGAACTGTAAAATATTCTGTAAAATTATACTTTAGCTTCCTTCCTGTGGCCTACGGAACCATTTTTTTGGAGTGTCCACCATAGATTACAAGGATGATGCATGCACTTTCTGGATATGATTTATTCAAACTTTTCTCCTCTTCGACAAACGTTGTCAGTCAGAACCTTTCCTGGCACAAAATGAAACAAAGTGTGTGAGTAGGTTTTAAGAATATGGCACTTGTAACTTTTTTATGTGTAGTGTCAGGTTGAATCTCTGTCCTGATCTTTCACTACAGCAGCTGATGGCATCATTTGGTACAACGTCTCCACACAGTGCCCTTATCTGCGCAGTCGGGTGTGTATGTCAGTGCTGAACTTCTACCATTAACGGCATCCTTTACTTTCCTCCAGTCACCTTTTCCATGCCCATTTCCTTGGAGGTTATAGGTACCATTAAAATCACACCCACATACACACTCTCTCTCACCCACATAAACAGCCTGTAAACTTGAGAAGGGTATATATGCCATTAAATTGTATGGGCCAGTGCCTTGGTCCAAGGACAAGCCTGCTGGCCTTTTTACAGCTCAATATGTACCAGTCAGTCAAGTGAGGGTATATCATCATTGCCATCAACATACTCCTCAAGCACGCCGATATAAACCAGGTCACAAGCAGTACAGGATGCAGTGATGGTTATCATTTGATTTTATGTGCAAAAAGAAACTTGCTATGTGCCTGACATTTTAACAAGCGAGTGACTATATACATCAAGTAATATCATGCATGGGAAAAGTTTATACTTTTTGCAAGAGGTGACATAAATATGCCGTCCCACCCTTCGCCTTCACTCTCATATTTTCACACTTTCTGACGTAAACTATCTGAAAAACAACATAAAAAAATGATAAAAACCAGTTTACCATACCAATTAGATAGACAGATTTTGTTAAAAGGAAAAAGTGTCTTTAGATTAATCTATTACTTCAGTTAGACATTTAGGAAGCATTTATCTCCCAGGGACATCAGGTATTCATCAAGTATTGAAAAGTTATGAAAAATCTGCCATGCTAAATTAGGTCTAGACGTATTCCTCCATCATCGCTAGATTTAACAGATACAGCTGGGTGTACGCACGCACACACACACACACAAACAGAAACACACACACACACACACTCTCTGATCCACTGTTTCTCACACACACACACACACAGTGGCTGATCTCTCATCATCAGTCTAGATAATTATGTTAGTGTGGGTTAATGCAGATGAATGGAGTAAAACTGTTGTCTGAAAACAAATGAGGCACTGGCATATGCATTCGTTGCATTTATTTTCAAAGAACACACACACACACACACACACACACACACACACACACACACACAAATAGCCATCTACGTATATATATATTTTGTTTATTATGTTGCACCCTGGAGAACTATTTTGAAAACTAAGCTTTACGTGTGTGTGTGTGTGTGTGTGTGTGTTTGAGCAAGAGAGAGAGAGAGAGAGAGAGCGAGGGAGAGAGACAGAGAGAGTCTGCGTGTGTGTGTGTGTGTGTGTTTTCAAGTACATTTATTCCATTGTAGGCTGTAACATTCAGTATTAAACAAGGTAAATGTCCTGTTCAGCACACGTGAAATATGTCTGATTATGGCCTTTAAAATATCTCTAATTTCATTCATGTCTTACTGTCCTACTATATGAACCTCAATTTTTTCTACCTGGTTTTATGATTGATTTATTGTTTCAAATGGTATGACATATGCATATCTAAGCCTTCATCCAAAAACACTTTCACCAAAATACTAAAATTAATGCAAATTTCTCAGCTCATTTTGAGAGCCAAGTAGAGTACATGTATAAGGGTGGATTTCCTAATCTTTATCATAATATCATCATTACTTACTCCACTGGTCAAGAAGTTTTCTTCCCCACACCTGTCCATACCCTGTGCACTTTGCAAGCCATTTTTAGGCGAGCTAGCTGAGCCAGTTCCATGCTGCTTGCTCTCATAAACAACTGGCAGGTTTCCCTGGCCGGGTTTCAGACGGCCCAAACTGAAATCTCTGCTCACTTAGCTTCAGACAAACAATGACCAACAGGTGCGGTGCTAAGTTAGACTGAAGATCACCCATTTAGGAAATGAATCACTGAATAATTAAAAACAAAAAGCTGGCCCACCCTCCAGTCTGTTCTCTTGTAATTCTACCTCAGACAGAGACTGCGTGAGCTACAGAACTGGAACGGAGCAGAACCGCTGTGTGGTCATTTAGCTGATACAGAATGAAATGGTGATAGTTGCTATGGTGACAACACAGGTCAGTAAGGCTGTTGACGACATCACACTTGATTGAGAACTATGGAGATATTTTGTGCTGTGGCTGTAGTCTTCCTGACAAATTAATAAAAGTAATGGGAATGTTTGAATCTCTGTCCCTTACACAAGCGGTAAGAAAACTGTCGACTGAAATCTGACAGTACCGACAAGATTCATTTTGTATCTCGTCTTAGCTCCTCCAGTCAACATCTGTAAAGTAACAACCTCTTAAATGCCAGAAAACTGTTGTAGTTTAGCCCAACTGTATTGGAAAAGAAAAGTGTTAACTTGAAACGCTTAAGGACAACTACTGAAAACTACTGGCTATATGATAATCAAATATCACCACTCATACTCACCTGTGCAAAGATGCAAGAACCTTTGATCTAACTTACTTAAAAACACGACTTACAAAAGATCTTATAAAACCTAATCGTAGGCATCTTTCCACTGCTTTGTTTTTTACTGCAGTGGATCTCAATGAGGCAGCAACTTGCAACAAGTCACTTTACTGAAGTCATTCCAGCGGCACTTCGGCAACAGTACATGCTAAAATGGCTGTCACTTCAACCATGTTTGGACATTGCTTTGAATGGGAATGACCATTCTACTCTATTCAAATTATGTGCTATTTTTCATAGTCACTGATACCATGCTTACAGTGACTGATCTGATGCACATCTGATTCTCTAAAAAAGTACTCAACACATATGTAAATTGAGATGTGAACAATATGCTCACCTCCTGATGAACTATTTTATATTCTTAAGACATACAACAGGAAATATCACAACTTTTCCTCTAAAACTTGTTTGGGCAACTTTTTTCCTTCTCAATTCAGACAAATCACCATTATGCACAGAGGGTCTTATCCAAACTAAATGCACTGAGGAAAAAAAATCAAGTCTTCCAGGCTGTTCCTGGGGCTGTAATCTTGTTTGTTAAAATCCGTTCGGTGTGAATCAAACAATCAATCACCTCTAGGAAGCATCGCTACCTCAGTCCAATCACGTCCTCTGCACAAATACTCTGCTTAGCCTACCTTAGCTGTTGTAATTTATGTGACTCAACACAGTGTACAGGGGGTACAGATGTAATACCTCGACATGAACCCACTGGCCACAATAGGCCTCAACTACCTGGGTGTGGACAACTCAAAACACAACTTTATTATTGAAACAGTTTGACTGTTACAGCGAGGACCTGAGGAAGGAGAAAGAGCAACCTCAAGTCTAAGCAGAAACCACCACATGTGCACACTATAATCACTAGTACACTTCAAATTGCATTGCGTGGCAAAGAGGTAAATCTACAAAATGATTAAGGCGACCACCACCCTTCAGGTCTACCACGCTGCATGCAAGGTGTATATCCCATGAACACCCCCTGCAGGTCCTTGCACTGCCACAATACAGAGAGAAAACCAGTTGGTTCAGGTTAACAAAATATAAAGGACATGCCACATCCCAAGGGCAGCTTGCAACATTTTAAGTCCAACTAAAACCCTTTAACACGGTGGCCAGACAGCATGGGTGGATCAGGTCAGGCAAAGCGGCCGTCTGGCTTTGAATCTGAAAAAGGGGAAGCATAGCAAACGTCAATTGTACCAATAAACCTGAGAGGGAATAACGCTCCATGCCATTACCATACCAGTTTAGGTAGCCTTGCTCAGGTGGGGGCTCTGCTTAAACGCAGCGCTGATAAAGATGGCTGGCTGTGCTGTGGCTCAAACAGGGGACAGGCAAGAGCTGACAGGCAAGAGCTGAGATTTATTTGCAGCACGGGGCATGAATCCGGATCAAATTGGGAGATAGCAGCATCATAACTCTATATGCAAGAAATAAAATCGTACTAAAACAAGTCTCCCACTAAAAACATTCAGCCACTCTCTCACCAAATCTACCTTCACAAACGAGGCAATCCTCCCCACATCTACCACGCTACAGACAAAGAGAGGCACAATTGCAATTTTTGCAAAAAAGATCCAAACCACATTTGGAAGCGGTTTGAACTGCAATTCCAATCAGATTTGCATGAAATAAATTGTCTGCTGGCACTTTGGGGGAGGCCTCTGGAAATTTCTCATGCTTCCGTTGGAAAGCCCCAGCAACCTATGCAGATAGGTGATGATCACTTGCAGTAA
This sequence comes from Myripristis murdjan, assembly GCF_902150065.1. NCBI lineage: Eukaryota > Metazoa > Chordata > Actinopteri > Holocentriformes > Holocentridae > Myripristis > Myripristis murdjan. The sequence continues at coordinate 30,081,884 of NC_043989.1, forward strand.
CGGTGTGGGCAGTGTGTCTTAAAAACCTGATTCAAGAAACAAATCTGATTTGCCTGCAGTCTGAACAAGGCCTAATTGCCCTAAGCTGTTATGTGCTAGCTGCTTATTGAAGGCAGGGAACGTTCCCTACCAACAAGGGGCGGTGCTCCCAACCACGGTGCCAGCTTCAGCTAACCAGTTCCTACTCCCTCGTTGCATCAGCATCAGAGCCGTACACACAAGTGTGCATGAGGGTGGGAGTGGCTTGGACGAGGTACAGACTCTCAGGTGGGTGTTTGAGCTGTCTCAGTTCAAATTTTTGACCAAAGTCTGCCCACTCTAAAAATTTACCTACAAGTATTAATGCCACCAAATTTGTTCCCTGCGCTTCACACTGACATTTGTGGTATCAAGAAAAATAGGCTGAGTGTGAGCCCTTTGAAAAAGCTGCACTTCTAAATAATTACCTCCAGTTAAATGACATTTGTTTCTCTGTGAGATTTCTTTATGCGTTAATCACGTGGTGGACAGTAGCTCCTTAGGGCCCTTCCAAGTGAGGCTGCTACCTCAGGTGCATTAGAAGAATGAGGCAGTCATAAAGGAATAGAGCTAGCACATAGGGTTCCATGACTATTTGCCATAGTGAATGTGACAGTTGGTCATAAAATATTAACTGTTCGACATTTACCATCAGCTACACTGTTGTTATACAATTGTATGTTTCTCCAGAAGTCATTATTTACTTTGATTTCAACTTATTTTTTTCAAGAGATCGTCTTTATCCCCAATGCTAAAGCAGAAGTACATTACCCACAATTCTGAAAACAAGTCCTACTAATCAGAGATGTTTTACATTTGTCATTGCTAGCATGAGTTCAAGTCAGATAATTTATGTTTTAGGTATGAGGAGAGGTGTATCATCAGGGGCGAGGATCAGGAATGACTAGTTTTTTTCTCTTTTAAAATATGTTATGTTTACATTATCGTACATTTTTTTGTTGTTTGTTTGTTTTTTACTTCCGGAAAAGTCCAGGAAAATTGGGTGTTGTTTCAGCTTTATAGAGGGCTGAACATGCATCGAGTGCTGCACAAAGGTTTATTTTTTGTTTGGTTTGTTTGGAAGCCTAGAAAGCAAAGAGCCATGCTGAATTTTCATGCTGATGTGCACTCAGCTGTTTTTATTGTGCTGGTTAGAGTAAGCCAATTTACCTCAATTTGGCTAAATTATACAATTATTATACACACACAAACAAAAAAAATAATAATAATGGTAGAATGTACCCAACATTTTGAGTGCAACGCTAATTTTTTTGCTGTAATTTTTTGATGTTGTAAAGGTTCAGGTAAGCAAGAGTCATCACGGAAATCTGTCCTTTTTGTTCAGTTCCTAGAGAAATATATATATATATATATATATATATATATATATACACTGTACAGGCCAAAAGTTTGGACACACCTTCTCATTCAATGCGTTTTCTTTATTTTCATGACTATTTACATTGTAGATTCTAACTGAAGGAATCAAAAGTATGAATGAACACGTGGAGTTATGTACTTAACAAAAAAAGGTGAAATAACTGAAAACATGTTTTATATTCTAGTTTCTTCAAAATAGCCACCCTTTGCTCTGATTACTGCTTTGCGCACTCTTGGCATTCTCTCGATGAGCTTCAAGAGGTAGTCACCTGAAATGGTTTTCCAACAGTGTTGAAGGAGTTCCCAGAGGTGTTTAGCACTTGTTGGCCCCTTTGCCTTCACTCTGCGGTCCAGCTCACCCCAAACCATCTCCATTGGGTTCAGGTCCGGTGACTGTGGAGGCCAGGTCATCTGCCGCAGCACTCCATCACTCTCCTCCTTGGTCAAATAGCCCTTACACAGCCTGGAGGTGTGTTTGGGGTCATTGTCCTGTTGAAAAATAAATGATCGTCCAACTAAACGCGAACCGGATGGGATGGCATGTCGCTGCAGGATGCTATGCTGGTTCAGTGTGCCTTCAATTTTGAATAAATCCCCAACACCCCCACACCATCACACCTCCTCCTCCATGCTTCACAGTGGGAACCAGCTATGTGGAATCCATCCGTTCACCTTTTCTGCGTCTCACAAAGACACGGCGGTTGGGACCAAAGATCTCAAATTTGGACTCATCAGACCAATGCACAGATTTCCACTGGTCTAATGTCCATTCCTTGTGTTTCTTGGCCCAAACAAATCTCTTCTGCTTGTTGCCTCTCCTTAGCAGTGGTTTCCTAGCAGCTATTTGACCATGAAGGCCTGATTCGCGCAGTCTCCTCTTAACAGTTGTTCTAGAGATGGGTCTGCTGCTAGAACTCTGTGTGGCATTTATCTGGTCTCTGATCTGAGCTGCTGTTAACTTGCGATTTCTGAGGCTGGTGACTCGGATGAACTTGTCCTCAGAAGCAGAGGTGACTCTTGGTCTTCCTTTCCTGGGTCGGTCCTCATGTGTGCCAGTTTCGTTGTAGCGCTTGATGGTTTTTGCGACTCCACTTGGGGACACATTTAAAGTTTTTGCAATTTTCTGGACTGACTGACCTTCATTTCTTAAAGTAATGATGACCACTCGTTTTTCTTTAGTTAGCTGATTGGTTCTTGCCATAATATGAATTTTAACAGTTGTCCAACAGGGCTGTCGGCTGTGTAGTAACCTGACTTCTGCACAACACAACTGATGGTCCCAACCCCATTGATAAAGCAAGAAATTCCACTAATTAACCCTGATAAGGCACACCTGTGAAGTGAAAACCATTTCAGGTGACTACCTCTTGAAGCTCATGGAGAGAATGCCAAGAGTGTGCAAAGCAGTAATCAGAGCAAAGGGTGGCTATTTTGAAGAAACTAGAATATAAAACATGTTTTCAGTTATTTCACCTTTTTTTGTTAAGTACATAACTCCAGGTGTTCATTCATAGTTTTGATTCCTTCAGTGAGAATCTACAATGTAAATAGTCATGAAAATAAAGAAAACACATTGAATGAGAAGGTGTGTCCAAACTTTTGGCCTGTACTGTATGTATATATATATATATATATATATATATATATATATATATATATATAAAAGCGAAACTTCCACAAACACAGCGACCAACTCAATAAGGTTCCTACTGTCCATTGCCCTAATTTGATCAGCTATTCCCAGTCTATTATGGCTACAGGAGATAATATTATTTTGATGCAATCAGAGTAAGGGAGTCTTTAATATGGGCTGCCATTAAAGATTCTGGCAAATGATTCTGTTAACATGTGTATGTATTCTGTGAAAAAAAAAATAAGACAAGTATGTATGTATGTGCATGATTAATGTAGGGGTGTGTGTGCGTGTGTGTGTAGGCGCACGGGCACCTACATATGTCATTTTCCATCAGAGAAAGGTAATTCTCGTTCTTTGTCCTCTCCATAGTTTCCAATTGCTGGTGTTCCATACTCTACTATTATTCAGCTTCTTATTCAAATATTCAATTATCATTAACCTCCATTTTCTGAAAGTCAACAAGGAGGTCAACTCTTCTCTCACAGGTCGCCAAGGTCTCCCAGTTGTGGAATAACAATGAAAACATCTCAGTCTGTTTCTCTTATTTTAATAGTTCATTTTCTAGTGTTATTATTATTATTTTTTTTTTTCATGAGTCAAGGTGGGGTTAAAATACCGTAAAGTTCATTCAATTGGAGTTAAGAATTTAAATGAAGCCGGGGGAGGACAAACACACATGAACGCAAGTCTACACAATGAGCACACTGTGTCAAGCCAGGGATAAAATACTATTTGTAAGTTTATTCAACTGTAGTTAGAAAATTAAATGAAGTTCTGAAAGGAGCTCAGTAGAACGCGACTGTACGGATTGCAATTACCTCTTGGCTGGGGAGGGGGCTGCACCAGTGGGAAATACTTAGAAGACAGTGAAGAATCTAGTATGGAGACAATCCAAAGTGCAGTTTATGGCTAATGCGTTCAGATGGCATTAGGTAGACATCAGACAGCAGGACGATAAAACAAGAGCAGACCAGCAGATTATGCCTGTCCCGTGCTCATTTAAAATATTTTAACTCTTTGCCGTCGTCCTTGACAGAATATACAGCCGGATGTTATGTAGCACATCACAGAATGGAATATCAGTTTCTCATTGGACAATGAGAGACTGATAATCCCGATGCAACAACATCCAAAATTACAGGATCACCAACTTAAGTCCTAACAAGACATAAACACTTTAATTTGCAATGCTCTGCTAATATTGTTATTTTTACAACAATATGAATCACCACAATTATTGAATATAATTACATAGAACAAATGCAAAACAATTTTGTATGCATTTCATTTTTGCAAACCACAAAAGCAATCCATCATCCTGTGGTGTTTGTTGTTGTCCTGCTGTTCCGCCACTCAGTTTGTTGTTCCTCCAACTCCATCTGAGCGCAGCTTAAGTTACAGTTGTAAGGCCTATTCACTAAGAACAGCATTTTTAGGACAGAGTCAACAGCAATACCATATTGCCAATGGGACTATGAACTTTCCTTTTTTTTTTTAGTCCTGTATATGAAAATAACCAATAAGGCAGGTAGCCAGGTAAACATAGAAGCAGAAGAAGTTCTTTGTTTCATTCTTGGCCATGGCGTTCATTATCTTGGAAGGCCTGCAGTACAGTTTGCTACCTTAGATATTTACTGAGTTCCAAACTCAGTAACTCATTCTTAAACTATTTCTAGAAATTTGTGGTTTGCCATTGACTCCTGGATCATGTATTTGAATGCAAGCCATACAATCTACAGTAAATATTGTACAGTAAATATTTTTGATCTTTCTCAAAAGTTTTTTTTTTTTTTTTTTTTTTTTTTTTTTCATGGCTCTGCTAGCACAATCACAATCACAGTACAATATCTTTACAATATCTTTATACAACCCTCAGCATTCAGCATGGGGTTGCCATGGCGACGCGCATAGACACAGCGGCTTACAGCTCTCCACTCTTGGTGCCGTATTCTATGTTTTTGTATGTGTGAACTGATGTGTTTTTAGCTGAAAACACCGCCATATGTTGGGCAATGTACGCGTACAGTCGTCAGGACCTTTTGAGCTTGGGATTACGCTGCGAAATACCAATTTCACTGGACTTTCATCGCTACCAGGACATTCCGGAGGACACCAAAACAAAACAAAAGAGAGGCTGAAGGGCCAGTCCACTAGCACGGCTGAAAAGACAACCCTTTAAGCCGCCGCCTCCCAGCATTTTCCAACGCCAGGTCCATAACTAACAAAATCGACGAACTACGCCTGCACATCGCATCCAACAAGTGTTTCCGTGACTGCTGCATTTTTCTGGTATCAGAGACTCGGTTATTCAGCTAGCAGGCTGCACGATGCTTTCTATTCTCCCCTGCACAGAAAGTACTGAGCCCTAATTTCGTTGCATTATTATACTGTATATGATTGTGCAATGACAATAAAGATCTATCTATCTATATATCTATCTATTCAACTCAGCTCTCTAAATGTGCTAGCATAACTGAATTGTCCTCTAATTCATTGCTTAACCATAATGTCCCTGAAGCTATGTGTTCAGACAGGAGACAGGAGAAGTTCTCAGTGGTGCCAATCATCACAAGCCTACACTGTGTCATCCAAGGGACCCTGGCAGATCACAAAGGAAAATGCATCGGTATTTAGTGAATTTAGTGAGTGACTACAAACAGGACTTCGACTCTTAAAATGTAAAATTTTCAAAGCTGTTGAAACCTTTCAGAGTACAGATTTATCCTCAGATCACACAGGCTAATCAGGTTGCAATTCTGCGTTTGAAACATAACTGCTCTTTGGTTATCGATTAAACATAACTCCTCTTTGGTAGATCCTGTCTGAAGGCCAGTTTTCCTGCTTGAATCTTACCTCTGAAACTGCCGGCTAATCAGCGTTGATGTACACATTGACCTACTTTATAGACTTACGTGGCTATTTTGAATGTAGAACTTCATCTAGATTAGTTAGCCAAGATATGCCTGACTGCACTGCCTTATCTGCTTTCCTTTCCTTTCCTCAGTGGGGTTATTTAGACAGAGAAATTGTGGTTCTCTGGTTCGGGATGATTATTTCTGCCTCCAGAGCACCTCCAAAATGAATGAATGAATGAATGAATGAATGATTGAATGGATAAAGGCAGTTTGAAAAACATGTAGTTGTGTGAACATGCCCTTGGACTGACATGAGCTCAGTCCTCTATACTTGGAGTCATCAGCAGTCAACATTGGTCATTGTGTCTTTAGCCATTCAGCAACATGCCATGTAATGTCTTGCCTCATGTCTTGAGAGCGCTGATTAAAATGAGGTTCTCTTATTTCTCCAATTTTAGCAAAGTTCTGATTTGTTGTCAAGGGCATAGGATTAGCAGGGTTAACATTGCATTAATAGATGGTTTGTAAAATAATAATAAAGGACATGTAACCACTTTAAGTGGAATAACAAAGCTCTGTCTGAATTCAGTTTTATTCAGCATGAAAGGGGGCGGTGTACACCCTTGAACTAACTACTTCATTTGGTTGGTGATCATAAAGTGTGTTTGTGAGCTTCAGGGAAAGTCTAAATCTTTCTTCTCTACATTTACTCTAATGACAGGCTTTGGGGCATGTAATTATCCTATCACTTTATTCATCATTCAAGGAATTCATATCATAAAATATTTTACCACATGTAACTGTAGCCAGTGAAGGTGTTACTAAGCAAGGCAAGCCTTACAGTACACTCAGTTGTTTCAATTGACTTCATTATTCAGTCTGCAAACTGCCACCTCGGCAGGAAACAGTGTTTTTTAATGATGCTTACAAAAACATGTGATGGATCAAGCTGAATTCAACAGTGACTGAGTCTTGGCTGCTGAACAATAAGAAGGCCTGTAGTCTCTGTGTATCACAGGGTATGCCAGGCAGGACAAAAGCCAGCGTAACACTCCCCATAATTGAAAGCTGTCTCAATCCACGCTAAGTCAACTAAAATCTGCTTTGTGTCCTACAGTCAGTCTGATTGTGGTTTTTCATTCTTTGCAGTGCAGTGTCTCTTGGTCTCCCCTATTGGGATTTTGTGACTCCCCACTACATCACCATCTTCCCCCATCTCTCTTTGCTCTCTCTGTCAGATAACTAGTTTGTTCTCTGTTGTACACGCCAGTGAGTTTAATCTGCAGCCTCTCTCTCTTCCACGTCTCTCTTTGCCTCTGTTCTTCCCACCTGTCAACCGCATATTTTTGCTCATTATCATAATTAGTTCTGCGCAGCTCTTTAACATTTTGTCAGTCTGTTTGTGCTGGAGGCAAATAGCTTACAGAAACTAATAAGACTCAATATCACTTTGAAACTGCAACCTGCAGTGGGGCTGCAAGCTAACCTGGAAAGTTGTGGTGAGCGTGTGCCTGTGAGTGAGAGAGAGAGAGAAAGAGGAAGTAGAGAGAGAGAGAGAGAGAGAGAGAGAGAGAGAGAAATAGACAATGTGTGAATGTGTGTGTCAAGGCAAATGTGTCTATTTGTGCAGGTGTGAATGTTTGTGTCTGCATTAATGTTTGCATATGTATGAATGCATGTGTTCCTACAATATGATCTTCTGTGAGAAGTGAATGCGCAAATATGAACATCTGTCTGCACATGAAAGTGTGTGTGTGTGTGTGTGTGTGTGTGTGCGTGTGTGTGTGTGTGTGTGTGCGTGTGTGTGTGTGTGTGTGTGTGTGTACATATGTAGCTGAGTGTGTTTGGACATGTGCATTTCCATGCATGCGTGAGTGTGTGTACATGTGTATGTGCGTGTGGCTGCTAATGAGGTTCTCTAGGTGGGGAAACATCTGAGATCCTTCTGGAGGCTGTCAGCATCACACAGCATAGAAATAGGAAGATGATCAAGTGTCATCCTGTGTCAGACCATTCTCTATGAATACCTACTCATAGGCAGCAATGCCACTGGAGACTTTGAAAATGAGACACCTCATGCACCAGAACTACATAGTTTGCTGGCAAGCAGATGCACGCACTCGTTGCTGTGCTATAGCACAACAAGTAATTGGAGCGAAGCGTGATGAAGCCGAACTTCAAATGTCTCGGGCTGCACTCTGCAACTTGTTAGGTGCTCTGTTTACACACTGAGAAATTGGAAAACAGTGAAGGGGAAAGTGTGGTTGCACTTTGGCTTGTCAACTTTGGTGCCAAAAATACAACTGCAGACAATTCCAGTGCAGCGCCATCGCGGGAAGATGACAGAATGCGAGCATGCCGTAGAAACGCTGGAGCAGGTCTGCTTCTTTTAAACAATTGTGTTGTCAATAGGTCATCACTGAAGAATTAGTTTTTCAGTACTACGCTGAAAGAAATGGGTAGAGTGGCAGAGTGGGATTACAGCAAATCAGCAGAAGGAATTGGATGGATAGCATTTGTGACCAGCGAGAATTGAGTTTCAACAGGGCACTGCAAGGCTTTCACAGACACTTGAGTGTTAGAGGGGAGGGGTGGCAAGGGGGCGAGCACTCTGCAGGAGCACACAACCTTAATGGGAGAAAACAAGGGAACATAGTGTGAAGAAAAAAGAAACACAGAGAAGCAATAGTGCAATAATTCTATTTTGAAATCAGAGCAAGCAAGGAAAGGCAGTCTGAAAGGTTTGGATACAACACTCCTGAATGCTCCTGCTAAAATCAGTGACAAAATCAAACTGCGTATCTCACTGTTGTTCTCATAGTTCAAAATGCTAAAACCGCCAACATTCACGATGGCACAGGAATCAGCCAACAGATACGACTTATCCACAGATGTATTCCATGTTAATTCATCTCATGGACTAATGCTTCCCTTTTGTGAGTCATCAATCTAGGGGTTCTATGCCCAGTGCCATGACTGATGCAATATTTACAGATGACAAAGTCAAATTCATGATCTCTGGGTGAAGAGTACTGTAATTAATTATGAATGCAGTTGAACAGACTCAGTATTACACTTGCAGTAGTGGCGCTGTCTAAATGTAACCTGACTAAATAACGTTGCATGAGTTAAACATTATTTTTTATGTAAATGTACAAACCCAAATCAAAATGTTTAAAGCAATAAAGAATGAATCCGTGTATCATTCGTTCTTTCTATTTTCAATTGCCAATCAAAAATTAAAAAATGAAAAAGTGACTGGTTATTTTGTTATTTGTTTTTTAAACTAACACCAAAATCCAAAATAGGCCTGGTTTTTCATAGTTCAATTTTAGGCTCGGATCAAAAATACGAAATGGAAAAGCGGGAATCAGGACTGAATTTGATTTTATTATTTAATTGGTCCGGTTTACGTGACCCAGAAGTTTGGTAATGAGCGGTAGCTCACAGCAGATCACAGCAGCCAGGTGCATTCAGTCCCGCCACCCTGATCACCGCCACCATGGATAGTTATTACGTGTTGTTTCGAGGACCAAAGCGTCTAACTCTAAAAGAAGAGGACATGACAACCGAAAAAATCAGCTAAGCTGAGCAGCACCGGACGCTCACCTGTCAGATCCGGCAGACCTGACCGGGTGGGCGCGGTAGGGTACTGTCCGGTGCCGCGGCACTGGACGGCATCAGGCGGGCCGGCCGGCCGGTAGTAGTAGTAACATGGAAAGGCGCAAGCCAGTAATTTCGCCTAGGGCGGCAACATAGGCAGAACCGCCACTGTGCAATTTCACAGAAAAGGGTTTCCCAGATCGGTCAAGAAGGTCTCAGGAGCTACTACCCATCATTGTTAAGAAGCTCAGCTGATTTTTTCGGTTTGTCATGTCCTCTTCTTTTAGAGTCACACGCTTTGGTCCTCGAAACAACATGTAGGCCTAATAACTATCCATGGTGGCGGTGATCAGGGTGGCGGGACTGAATGCACCTGGCTGCTGTGATCTGCTGTGAGCTACCGCTCATTACCAAACGTCTGGGACATGTAAACCGGACCAATTAAATAATAAAATCAAATTCAGTCCTGATTCCCGCTTTTCCATTTCGTATTTTTGATCCGAGCCTAAAATTGAACTATGAAAAACCAGGCATATTTTGAATTTTGGTGTTAGTTTAAAAAACAAATAACAAAATAACCAGTCACTTTTTCAATTTTTAATTTTTGATTGGCAATTGAAAATAGAAAGAACGAATGATACACGGATTAGAATGTCTCATCCCCACTCATTTAGACTCTATTTAGACCAATGAATTCAAACCACTGAATTCAAATGAAATACTGAGGCTGGGTGGACTTTAGAAAAAGCTGGACTTAACCAAAGTTATATTTTGCTTTGGTATTTTGGTATAAAGCATCACAGACCAACCAGATGGGTAAACTGATTGTGTCGTAAGCTGTTTACTGAAGTCACCTTACAGGATTTCTAGGTGTTGAAGACCCCGTTTTTCAAACAGTTACCTTTCACTTCCAGTTAAATACTCTATTTATCCCTTATTAGGAATTGGATTATTTGCCATGTATGGGTCATGGAAATAAGAACTTTCCATAATCGGGCTAAGCAATAAGAGAAATTTGGTTTACACAGATAGGAGCTCTGGGAAATCCCCACAAAAGGCCAGCTGATGGGCACACTTGGACTTTGTGAGTCGACTACAGAACCACTGTCACCATGCCAATGCAATGTTAGGGGTTTTTGAGCAACCAGAGTAAGGTAACACTTAAACGTGTTACCTGATTTTCTGTGATAGTGCAGATACTCACAATAATCTGGTGTCCTGTGTGTATATAAATTTAGTCAGCTATTTGCTTGGTTACCTAGTGCTGTAACTGAAATTAAAGCCATGCACTTTTTATGAAACCAGGAAGATTGACGTCAAGGCTAAGCCACCTAGCCTCTCCCCGACCCACTCATCAGTAACATCCAGTCAGCACTGACGACTCAGGCTGAGGATTCTGACCAACTCTGAACTCTGAAGTAGGGGAATTTTACTCTAAAACTTTATTTGGAAGCATCTAACAGAAAAATTGGCATCATGTAGTGCAGAGATTCTGCTGTGTCATTTTATACATTTGTGTTTGCCCAACATGGGAATTAGTTTTGCCGAATCCAACAAAATGTCTACTAATAAAACTTCACTACAATGGATTTAACATTCTTGGATAGCCATTTGATGGCCCTTATCCCCCACGGTCATTTGAACTTTTAGAGATAAGCATCCTTGTAGTACATGGGACTCTGGGAAACTGACATACTGCCATGTCAACCATACCATTTGGCTGAACTTTCCAGTATGTCATGTAGAACACTCTCACTTGTGCACTGTCCACATAAGTTACAATCTTTTTTTTTTCCATAACCAAATCCTACACTTCTTGACTTTAATCCCACCCCTCCCCCTTGAGACGTGTCTAACCAAATGTCCCTCTCTGCAGTGCCTAAATAGAAATGGACCAATTACCAAGAACAGCTTGACACGGGACTGTGTCATGCTGTCTGCGAGCAGCCACCCCCTTCCTCAGCGACAAGACAACCGCTGCGACAGGAGACAAATCAATGACTGCAGGTCAATTTCCAGGAAAAGGAAAAGACACTCTCGTGTGCGACGAGGGCTGTCTAGAGGAGTAGATGAATGGATGGAGAGCCCTGTTGAATTTCTCAATCTCCTAAACCATAATAGAATTTACTGCCTTACCACAACCTTCACTGTTTTTTTTCCCCCCTTTCCCTTTCTCGCTCTCTAGCCAAGTGCCTCTCTGCTGGCACTCATGGAAATAAAGCAGAGAGGGGGGAACTAGCAATCATGAGCCTTTCTCAGAGAGACAGAGAAAGAGCATGTGTGAGTGGATTTGTAGGTCAGAGAGAGAGTAGGGGTGGGTGGGGCGAGAGAGGAATACAGAGAGATCGGGAGAGAGAGATTTATTTGTGTGTCTGAGAGTGCAGGATAGGGTAAGAGAGGGAGTGAGAAAGATGGAGGGGTCTGGCAGTGTAATCAGTAGAGTAGCAGTAGTGGTTAGCAGTTGATCATTCACCCCGCTGCACTCTCCACAGAGTTGATAGACTGGGCTGTGGGTAGGTTGGAAGGCAAACACAGAAAAAGAGCCTTCAAACCGTTGATATTCATCCATTTCTTTTTTCATGTATTTTTGGACACCCTGTTGTTTTTATGTGCTGGTTTTATGAACCTCACGTAGTTTGCGTGTTTATGAAATCGATCGTTGGCAGGCAAAGGAGGCACAGGAAGGATTGACCGATCAAAACGAGAAGCAAAAGGATTTTTCTCACTTCTGCTGGTGGTAGGTTGGGTTTTGTGCAGAGGTGGAATGAACTGGATTAAGCAACAACTCTTGACAGGCAATTTATAGAAAATATATGATAGCCAAGTGTGTTGTCTGCAGCAGAGTGCCTCTTGAATTGCTTTTTAGCTCATCACAATGCATAACAGAAACACTTAGAAAATGCAGATACAAATGGATGCAAAGTATGTTGAAACCCTCCATAGAGCTGTCTTCTCTAGGATGATGATTTAAATGTCTGACATTCAGGTCATGGACAAATTTACTGGAGCTGGATCATGTAGTTATTTTAGGCACACTGTCTTGGAAAAAAGATTTCAAAATTTTGATTTAAAGCTGACTACTCAGTTGATTGATCTTTGATGAACACTGACTATTGGAGATTTCCAGATGTTCTGACTTCCAAGTTGGAGCTTCCCACCTCAGTCCTGAATGTGTTCCATTGCAGCGATGGGTGCCCCAAAGAAGACAGAAAAACTTTGATCTGTCCACTGACAGCAAATGATATGCCAAGAGAGACAATAACAATGACTAACATTAGCGGCTAACAATAGCTTGACTGGCTACAGCTAGGTCTGTTATTCATATTGAAAGAATACCCTGCTATAAATCTATACCACCGTAGCAAAAAAAAAGGACTACAGAGAAGGCTAGATTGAAATTGGACATGTTTCCAAAATAAAATGCAGTCAAACAAAAAGTTATCTGCTGTTCTGTGGTGATGTCATCTACGGGTATTTTGGCAATCTCTTTCATTCCAACTTGTATTTCTGACTAACTGGCAGTCCTTTGCCATTGTCCTTGTAGGAATTTGGATTTGTCCCAGTTCTGCGTTCACTAGAGAGCTGCTTAACACCTGTGCGTAACAGAAAGACACAAAAGCATGCAAGGGGGGTGGACAACAAGGGGTGGAATAACAAAATTAATAGCAACCAGTAGTTTCAATGAAGATGCCACACAATGCTGCTGTTGCACCAAGCATCTAAAATACTGCTATTGGCTGGAAACTGCAATGAACTTCCATGCTGATTCCAGCTGGGTAGAACAGAGATAGGACAGAGCACAGAGAGAGGCCTATCTTCAAAAAAGAGCACAAGTTTCAATGACCTGGAAAAAAAAAAGCATGGAGTTAAGGTGTAAGGTGTTATTGGCATGACGCTCAAAAGAAAACATTTCCTCAAATGGGATGGACTACATTGGGAAGTGCATACTCCTCAACCATGATGGCCATGCATTGCTTCAAGATGAAAGGAAAAACAGAGGAGACTGAAGCTGGCTAACTGCAAATGAGAAAGGTATAAGCTGGCAGTTTCTTCACAAGCAGTTTGTCAGCATGGCCAGTTTGGAGTGCATTTCCCTTGTTATGCCTAAAAATGAATTTTTGCAAGTAAAACGGTGCAAAGAACACAGCCACTGCTCCACTGAGCTGTGGAAAAGTCATATGGTCAGGTGAATCATTCACTGTGTTCTCAACCAGTAGATGAGGACATGTGGTGTAACGTGTGCCAAAAGACGTCCACAGGCTCATCTTTCCCATGGTGAAGGGTTCTGGCAGCTCTATCATAGTGTGTGATGCATTTGTTGGCATGGTTTAAGTGCACTGAACCCCAAGAGGGCAATGCAAATGCCAATAAATACAAAGCCACTCTGTTTGATCATGTTCCTCCCATGGTGAAACATTTCTACCCTGATGGGAGAGGAACCTTGAATGATAAAAATGCCTCCATCTGCAAGGCTTGAATTTTCACTGAATACTTGGATGAGCGTGACAATGATGTCATACACATAGCAAAGCCATCCCAGTCACCAGATCTCACCCCAGGTTAGCAGTTATGAGGTATTCTATAGTGGCATCTGACGCGGCATTTTCTGTGAAATTCATCAAAATACCAAACCCTGGGATTTCTTGGGGAAGGTTTACATCCTTGGGGTGTCACACCCCTCCAGCTGAGTCTAGACACTTCCTGAACCAGCGCCAAGACTGTTCTAGCAGCTCATTGTGATTGTCTTATTCTCTATGTTGGTGTTCGGCATATCTTGAAAAGAGCATGTGAAGAGCAGAGCCTGTTTACAACTTGTAGTTAATAATTATTGTGACTATTCAACCTTAAACTGAACAAAGACAACAAAGTCAGACTGTCTTGATGTGACAGATGACATGGATGAATGATAGATGAATGATTGCTGTTGTGGTCATTTCATTAGAAAGACAGCCAGATAAGAGCAACAAAACAACACAGACAGACCTCACATTGTTTCCAATATTTTAACACTGTGCGAGTGGTATATATTGTCACAGGGAGAGCAAGCAAGTGGGCCCAAATACAGACCAGGGAGGCAAAGATGAGATTTGAAGTCTTAAATGAAGTAGCAGGCAGTAGTACAGGCAATTGCGAGGTGACAGGTTCAACAAACAGGCTGGGAGCAGGAGGCAAAACCAAAGATGACAATGAACTGGCAAAAGACAGAACAGAAATCAGAAATAAAATACAAATTGAACTAATCGGGGAATAAAAGGCAAGGAGCAGCTGATCAGGTAACACAAGGGCAGGGCTTGTGGGACAGCGCAGGGCAGGTGTGCAGGGAAACACAGGTCTGGCTTACAGGAGGACTGAAGGGTCACACAGAATACCAAAAACAAGGGGGAAAAAAAACAACGCAAACTCATACAAGGAAGACAAGATTGTGACACACATGTACTTATAAACATTAAAAAAAAATGGACAGGGCACTGCCCACATGCAATCATTTGCACAAACCTAAAGGCTCAATGTAATGATTTTTGCTGTTTTTAATTACCATTCATTGTAAACAATGAGGCTCAACCACAAAGTGTGTCACATTTGCTTGAGAACTGTTCAGATGGTGTACTATGTAACCTAAAAGCATACATGACTAAAAGAATTGTGAACATCTGAATTTGTGTTTCCTGCTGTGTTACATGAGTGCTCAGACCTAAGGCAAAACTCAACTCAAGTCTGACATTAGTGGCAAGGTATGAAATCATCTGTTAACTCTACACAGCTGAAGGACACTGCTGAAATCCAAGACATCTTTTCACTTCCTGAGTCTTAGTTGCAAAACCTCTCACCTGAGAGTCAACAATTTGCCAGCGGTAGAAGCCAGTCTGGTAACACTGCAGTGATGCACAAAAAAATGACTGCCACTCTGACCATCTTGCTATGCAATTGGAAAAACTGTTGTTACACCATTCAAGTCATGTGGGTTCAACACTGTATTTTTGCATTGTGTGCAAAAATGCAATGTGGTACCAACCAAACTGAGCTTTCAGAGTTTCTAACAAAAGCTGTTTTCCATCCAAAATATATCACATATTTTAAGTGCATTCAAAAAATATGGCAATAAAAAAAAAAAAGAAAGAAAGAACTTAATGCGGGTTTCCATCACCGATGTTATGTGAACTATCCATATAAGGGGCACTTTCATACTATGTAATCAATTGCAAATAGCCAAACAGAAAATGGAGAGACTGTATGACCTTGCTATGAGAAGAGTGGTTGTCGCAGTCCTCAGTCAGTTAGACACGGCTATATTAAATGTAATGAAGAGATGGTGGAGAGGGTATGCAATGGCCCATTTTATGTGAGCGGAAATGGCTGCTGTTGTGATCAAATGTCAAATACTGCATACCTGGGAGTGCTAGTGTCATGCCGTACATAGCCCTCTGCCACAGAATGCCTCCCTTGCCACTGCACTGCACATGGCTATTCCAAAACAGTGAATGAAGTCGGCATGTGAGCAGCTATTGTGACTCTTTGATAGTTATATGCAAAAATGAATAGGGATTCATTGTGGACATGAGGCATTCTCTAGCTAGGAACAATATTAGGGGTGCCATGCTGTTTTTCCGATGGTCCATTCTGTGAAACCCCAACAATCTGACAATTTGTCCCTTTGGACCAAAAGCCTTTAAGTCTTCTGGCCCATTATCTCAAAAACAAACAGCTATTGCTCCAAAGGCCCATTGCTGTGAAAATAATTGGAGTTCAGTGACTGCTGGTGTTTTGGCAAGTTTGGCAAGAAGTGCAGCCAGTCCAGTAGGATATTTTTCAGACTATTGGGGTTCTGGAATAATGGGCCATTGGGCCAATGGGCAGTCTCCATTCATGGCACTATACTGGCGCTCAAAGCATTTCACACCTCAGTATTTGACAGAGCAACTTATTCTCCTCCACCATCATGTTTGTTGTCTGATAGAGCACTACGTCATCATTATTGTTAATAAAGTGTTTCCATCAGCCTTAAATCACATTTTCTCATGTTTAATTCATCAAATTATACTACCCATAGTAGCTGAGTTTGGTAGGATCAGTAGTTCTGTTGAGTTGTGAAAGTGTTGCCAGTGAGCCTACCGGCAGCAATCTCTAAGGAACCAACTGAATAATTACTGACACATTTATCAACAAAAGAAGCACCTGGCTGTTTGTAGGAGGATCTCTCTCACAGTGTGTGCAGCTCACACCAACAACAAAGGGGTAAGTTTAAGTTAACACATGAAATTAAGTAAAACAGTTGTCATGCTGCCTACAACTTAAACTTATAATTTATAAAAAATGATTGGAAACTATTCATAAACTATCTCAGGTTAACGTTAATACTATCGAATGGGATGCTGTCAGCTAAGTTATTGCTCTTAACAAAGTTATTGAATAAAGATATGGCGACTACTCAGAAATTACCAATTTCTATTTAAATCAAAAGAAAGCTCAGTGTTATTTTCAGAATTGTCTAATCATTTTCTAGTGAAAACAGAAGATGTTTCCGTTAGCTGGTGCCTCAGCCTTAAATAGCTCACCCAACATAAACCATCTTAAAATACCTGACATAAACTAAAGGCTCACAGTAATTCAAGTAAAGTATCTTTATTATCATTGTATACAAAGTATGTATGTATGTATGTATGTATGTATCTATCTATCTATCTATCTATCTATCTATATCTATATATATATAGATATATATATTCAGCTACTGACAGATGATGGAAAGAGTGAAAGGCTGATGGGAGAATCACTTCCAAAATGTTTCTCATCTTCAGCAAAGAAAAAGAGAAAACCTTCCTCTTTGCAACAGGCAACAACTGGATTTATGGGAAATATAGTTATCTTGAACAGCACTGGCACAAAGATAGAGGCTACCAATCACCTTGACCACCGTCTCATTTATTTATGGTAATTACACCAGTTACATTGACAATGATATATTCCGGTTTAAAAGCACTATACATAGAACCTTTAATGGCTTGATAAAATAAGGCTCTGCTGCACAGAGACACATGCAGGTGGGATAAGGGGCATCCATCCTGTTTATGCAGCAGCTATTGAACACCACTGGACTTGAAAAACAGGACAGATGATCACCATGCCTCCTGCATGCGACTGTGTGTGTGTGTATCAGTGCCTGTGTTTGTATGGGAATGTGCGTTTGTGTGTGAGCATCTGTGTATACCGTATTCCGCGAGTGTGTTTATGTGACTGCATGATTTGTCATTGGAATAAATACAGCGCTATTTGCATATTAAGTGATTTGTCAGAGGAGTCTGGCTGGGTGATAAAGTAAGTATTAGAATCCTGTTGGGTCTCATATTCATTGGGATTTGTCATTGTTCCCTCTTCTCCTCCTCCACCTCTCCTTTGTCATTTTTTTTCTCTCTGATCTAAAGTCTGTTCATTTAGTTTGAGCCACATTCTCTTTTCCTCTCGATTTTTCTTTTGCATTTCATTTGTCTCCTTTCTCTACCACAAACGTTTTTTTTTCTACTTTAATTTCAGCTGATGTTTCAGTTCCTTCACTTTGTTTACACCCCAGGTTCATTTGCAAGGTTTTATCTTTTATTTTAGTCATTAATTTATTACGGTCTCCAACTTATTGCTGTTCATCTGTCAGTCAAACAGTGTGGGTGGGATCGTGACATCTGGATTTTCTGTTGATCAAGTTTCTGTAGGTGGCACTCTTCTCTTTATCTGTGCAGCCATGGTGGCTATCGCTGCTCATGCTAACAGCCCAATTCTGCATCTATTTACTCTAAACAAACAATAAACTCATCACTTTTTGAGAAGCAGTGAATTTTCCCCAGTAAAGAGCAACTAGACACTGATTGTTTAGCGCAGCAAAAGGAAGAAGCCTTCATAGTTTGAATCACTCTTGTGATATATCAATTAGTCACAGTGGCCAAACAAACATGTATTTGCATGAAAATGCTGAAGATTACTACTTTAACACAGACTCTTTCTGTATCATAATCATTCCCATTTAATCCCCTCATTTTATGTTCTTCCTCTCTCCCTGTTGCCTTTCTACATGTGTAAACCTTATAGAACCACATTCTATCAATTTTATAGATTTATGTTTTCCAAATAGAAAGTAGCACTGCTCTGTTTGTTCGTGTTTCTCTTATTTTCCACTGATCTTTAAACTTACCCTCCTTGGACAAACATTATTGACAATCTACTCTTTGAAAGTATCTGTGTAGTTTCATGTGCGAAGAATAGTTTTTGTCACACACACACACACACACACACACACACACACACACACACACACACCAATGCACACCCAATGGAGGCAGATAAAAGAAGTCGTTTGGGCTTTGCATCAAAGCTGCACTCTTTCAGGATGTGTGTGAACGGGTAGCCCGAGGTGCAGCTCTTTTCTCTGTGGGAATTTTTCTGGTGTGTGTGTGTATGGTTGTGTTAGCTCAGGGATATGGCTGGCTAGTTAGCACAGGGATTTGGGAACCAAGGCCTGAGGTATTGCATGTTTTCTCTTTATGGCGTTCCATCTTGCTCCCTGTTTTCTTCTCCTACTTTTGGCCTTTGTTTCTTGCCGTATGCCTGTTTCTCATTTCCCAGTCCACCACGCTTTCTCACCTGTGTTATTTTGTATCCCTCTTTGTGTGTCTTGCCTCCTTTTGTTCATTCCTTCTGTCCTTTCTCAACAGTGCAACTCTTTATTTCTTAAACTGATGTTTCAGCCTGGTCCAGTTGACAGCATGACCATCCTAAGCATGACCTCTCCAACTTCAGGTAAAACCAGATTAAGGGACTCACATGCAAAATTGTCTTCATAATCCAGCGAGTCGGTCTAGAATTTTATATCATGTAATGTACAAGGGTTAGACCAATCTTCTGGCCTTAGATATTAGCCTGTCATTCATGTCCACCTTTGACATGATGGACATGATTCTCTATGACTGATTACATATTTATTATCAAATTCATCAGTGCCACTTCAGTACAGAGTTAAATTCAGCTCAGACTTTACTAATCACTAATAATGTCCAAAATTACGCAGTCATTTTCATGAATGTTTCATTATGTAGCACCTAATACTGTTAGAGCATAATTCATATTAAATATGTGATGTACCAATTTACCATTTGTGTAGAAACAATGGAGAAGCTGGTGGAGCTTGTCATTCCTGTGAACAGTGGAGCGATGTTGAAGTTGGTAAGTGGGGCTGTTGAAATGGTGGCGTGCTGGTGCTGGAGCTGGAGCTGCCAGGGTGATGGTGAAGCTGTAAGATGACGACAAAATATTGTCTGAAAATAATAATCAGGAAACCATTTCTCTTAAGTGCCAGAGTTACCTCAAACAAGGGAACACATTTTCTCAGATTTCCAGGAGCAGATTTAATTTAACAATTGAGCAAATACAATGTTAAAAGAAAGGACCAGAAAAACAGACCCTCCATACTTATTGAAGCTGAAGCCACACTAGGTAGTGGGGCTTGTGTGCGAGCAGAGGTCAGACCAAGCACCTCCATGGGAACAATCAAGGTGTTTGGTGAGGGTTCTTGAAGGCTGAGATGCTTTGCTGGTGTGTCCTTTTCATCTGACTTTTACCTCCAAGATGTGAAATGACTACTTTGTGTCCAGGAAGACTGCCAAGCGACTGCTGTCTTCCCCCTGATAGCTTCCTGATTTCACTGTAGGAAGAAACTGCCCACTCAACTAATATTGATCTCAGTGACAGTCCAACTGCAAAAGACTCCATCGTTTGCAGCTGAATAGATTTTCAAGACAGTCTCAACACAAACAAGTGGCCAGCATGTCTTCTTGGATTGGTAACTTGTAGGTGCTGCCATTGCAATCCCTATTTGCACAGGTTTCCAGCTATCTGGTCATCCAGTCTTCAGCTCATTGTGTAGCTGGATCATGTCCTGGAGGAACCTGATGGCCTTTTGGTTCTCCTCCATCTTCTGCCTGCTCAGTGCTATTACTGTTTGGTGAAACGACATTATGTCAGACCGATGGGCCACCTGCTCAAGAAGCCCAGCTGTTGTCTGGTAAGAGGGGGATCATTAGTCATGTATTTCAGGCCTGCACTTGTTGCATTGCTGAAGACATTCAGCGCAGGGCTCCTTCACCTTCATCTTATCAAAATGACTAGGCTGAAGGGTTTTACCTGATAAATTTAGAGCAATTTCCAATGTCTTCCTTTCTTGAAAATCCACCAAATATTTCAATGGACCAACTGAAACCAATGTCGGTCATCTGGAATAAAGTTTAGTGTCCTATCTGGTCTTAGGGCTTCCCATATTGGTGGTGACATTAATCACATGAGGCCCTATGGAGGCTGCTCTGCCCGTAATGTCTAGGATGATTGCTTTGTAAATTGCCTCACTGCTGAAATTGCCGCCATGGTGGAAAGCCACTATTTGTTTCCATCGTTTTGTGCTCCCTGCCAACATAACAACATGCATGTGTTGCCAGTCCTGTGTGGCCAGGTAGCGTCCCATCCCCATGAAGCTTCCTTGTTCCCAGGTGTAGCGCCACACTTGGTGTCATTGCCATCTCATCCAGAGGCAGCACAGACTCCTTCTCCTCTCTTAAGCTTCAGCATGTCTAATACTCCCCTAATGCTCCTGCTTCCATTTTTATGTGCTGCAGTCTTTGCAGGGTTCTGATGTCAGGGAGAGGATCTCTACATCCTGAAGCAGCCTGGAGCTTGTTGAGCCTGAGGCAAAATGGAATTTTATGGCTTTTTCAAGGCTGTCATTACCCCATCTCATGCCCTTCTTACTCTTCATACCAATCACTTTTATCTGATCTTTATATATATATATAAAAAAAGCTTCATATTTCTTTTCCATGACTACATTTTTCTTTTAGGACTGCTTCATTCTTTCCTGTTGATTTAGGGCTGCCTCTAACCTTCCTGTCTGATCTTTTTGTTTTTCTAACCTGTCCCTCAGGTCTCTCTCATTCCAGACTTCACCCCATCATTGTCAATCATAATTTCATTGTAGTCATGTGCATATTTATATGAATATGTATGCACAGTAACCCACACTTAGCTTTGATCAGCATGTGAAATGTCCAATTGTATGGGGTAAACATAACTTAATGACTCAAGCCAGCCATTCTCTGCTGTCAGTATCTTTTGGGAGGCCATACATCTGGATTCCTCTCTCAGACCTACTGGTACATCCAAATGCTACACATGGAAACCATCGTAAGACATCAGTCTATAGAAATTAGATGTTTTGATTAAGCAAACAAAATTCCCATAGTTTCCCACATTTGGCTAATGTTCCTTTCTGAGCTAAGTAACGTTGCATTATGCTAGCTAATAGCATTAGTCACCTAGACATTAAAAATAAAATAAAAAATAAATTATATGTACTTTTAAATTTTATTTAATTGATTGGGACAGAGTACATGAATGAAAAACAGTGCAGAATGCAAGATATAAACATTCTGGAGTTTGTAGTCCCCAGGCAAGTAACATTTATACATTCTGGAGTTTGTAGTCCCCAGGCAAGTAACATTTATTGTTACATTATCATTGCTTTGTCACATAGCAAAGGTGCATTTCACGTGCATTTTTCCATTAAATAACCTTAACGTAATCTATTTCAATCATTACCCATATCAAAATATTGTAGTGAGGAGATGTGTGGGAGGGTCTCCTTATGGACACTCATAGTGAAGAATTACTGTGCACCTGAGAGAACTGATGACTGATGACTCTCACCTGTGTCAGCGGGTGTGGAGCATCACGCTGCAGTACAAAAAGTGTGCATCATGCAACTTTTAGTGTTGCCGGCAGTGAAGACAGCTAAGTGTTAGCAGGGGAGGCTGGACACCTCCTGTAGGTAGAGAGGGGCCGGGGACTGGTAAGCACCTTTGCCTTTGCTTCAGGGGGCTGCTCTCATCGACACATCATCTCATGCTGCCACACTGTCTCAAGCTGGGGGAGCCTCTGCCTCCATCCACAAGACCAACTGATTGATGTGCATCTTGATGCTGTGTTCCATTAGTGTGCAGTGTACTGATTGCTGTGCGTTTTGGTTCTGTGTGCAGTGTCTCCCCTGGGGTGTGTGCAGTGTTCATCCTAATTGACTTGCAGTGCTGTGTGTTATAGGGTCGCAGGGTGGCTGCTGGTGCCTGTTTGGGGTTGACCTCTGTGGGACCTTTTTGCTTGGGGGTGTCTCATTGCAGTTTTAATGAACTCGTATCTCCAACAAATGCTATTTTTGCCTTATATACACTATATTACCAAAAGTATTCGCTCACCTGCCTTTACTCATACTATGAACTGAAGTGCCATCCCATTCCTAACCCATAGAGTTCAATATGATGTCGGTCCACCTTTTGCAGCTATTACAGCTTCAACTCTTCTGGGAAGACTGTCCACAAGGTTGAGGAGAGTGTTTATAGGAATTTTTGACCATTCTTCCAAAAGCGCATTGGTGAGGTCACACACTGATGTTGGTCGAGAAGGCCTGGCTCTCAGTCTCCGCTCTAATTCATCCCAAAGGTGTTCTATCGGGTTCAGGTCAGGACTCTGTGCAGGCCAGTCAAGTTCATCCACACCAGACTCTGTCATCCATGTCTTTATGGACCTTGCTTTGTGCACTGGTGCACAGTCATGTTGGAAGAGGAAGGGGCCCGCTCCAAACTGTTCCCACAAGGTTGGGA
The DNA here is from genome assembly GCF_902150065.1 of Myripristis murdjan. Lineage (NCBI taxonomy): Eukaryota > Metazoa > Chordata > Actinopteri > Holocentriformes > Holocentridae > Myripristis > Myripristis murdjan. Next base: position 30,105,058 of record NC_043989.1, read on the forward strand.
GCATGGAATTGTCCAAAATGTTTTGGTATCCTGAAGCATTCAAAGTTCCTTTCACTGGAACTAAGGGGCCAAGCCCAGCTCCTGAAAAACAACCCCACACCATAATTCCTCCTCCACCAAATTTCACAGTCGGCACAATGCAGTCTGAAATGTACCGTTCTCCTGGCAACCTCCAAACCCAGACTCGTCCATCAGATTGCCAGATGGAAAAGCGTGATTCATCACTCCAGAGAACGCGTCTCCACTGCTCTAGAGGCCAGTGGCGGCGTGCTTTACACCATTGCATCCGACGCTTTGCATTGCACTTGGTGATGTGTGGCTTGGCTGCAGCTGCTCGGCCATGGAAACCCATTCCATGAAGCTCTCTGCGTACTGTACTTGGGCTAATCTGAAGGTCACATGAAGTTTGTAGCTCTGTAGCAATTGACTGTGCAGAAAGTCGGCGACCTCTTTGCACTATGCGCTTCAGCATCCGCTGACCCCTCTCCGTCACTTTACGTGGCCTACCACTTCGTGGCTGAGTTGCTGTTGTTCCCAAACGCTTCCATTTTGTTATAATAGAGCTGACAGTTGACTGTGGAATATTTAGGAGCGAGGAAATTTCATGACTGGATTTGTTGCACAGGTGGCATCCTATGACAGTTCCACGCTGGAATTCACTGAGCTCCTGAGAGCGGCCCATTCTTTCACAAATGTCTTGTTTCACAGTCTGCATGCCTGAGTGCTTGATTTTATACACCTGTGGCCAGGCCAAGTGATTAGGACACCTGATTCTGATCATTTGAATGGGTGAGCGAATACTTTTGGTAATATAGTGTATATATATATGTCCGTGTGATGAATATTCTCTTGCCTCTGACACTGGACCACAGCGGGTTAAGGTGGCAGCAGCCTTCTACTCTTTAACTAAAGTTCATTACTATGCAATGTAGTCATTAACTTTACAGCGCTCACCAAATTCAGTAGACTGTGGTAAGCTTGAGAAAGGCACCAGGTGAAAAATGGCCACAGGTCAGGTAAGTTTTCCACGTCTCAGAAAAGTCCTTCCAGGTGAAAAATATCCATAGAGCTGGCGTGAGAAAAAGTAGCGTTATTCCACTGCTCACAAACTCCTCAAGTATGAAAAGTAGCTAGGTACCAGTTAGTTAACAGGTGAAAAATGTCCATCAGATTGATTAAATAGTTCTCCACGTCACACAAACAGCCCCTCGGGAAAAAGTCACAAGTGAAAAATGTGAGTCGAACTGTTTAAAACAAAGTTTTCCCTGCAAATCTGCTAGATTGACGCAGGATAAATCAACCAGTATGCCTCTGTCTGCATGGAGAGGACTTCAGTTTCTTGGAGTTTCATTGCAGCAACTGACTGCTGTGACTCAGCTTCTACATCAGATTGTCAACATGTAAAAAATCATTATACATAATTTGATTATCCTTATTTTGTGTGCAAAATGACATAACAAGCAAAAGATTTAAAAAAAAAAAAAAAAGAAAAAATGCTTAAATTTTAGTCCTCATCGCATTTTAAAACATGATCATTTTCAATTAAGTCCATCAAATGAAAAATAATTATACAAAAGATAATAATTTTTTTTTCATTCTCCCTCTCTCTGCATAGAAAGGACTTAATGTTTTCTACACATAATGATAATGAATAAGGACATATTTTAATTTCCATTCCTTTAAACCAAGTCATCTTACATTTGAGTGTACTGGAATTACCTCATCCCACTGGGTAAAAAAAAAAAAAAAAAAAAGTTTCAGAAAAAAAGTGAACGTGAGATTAAACAAGCTGCTAATCTGGACATTAGTTGCAGCGCACTGCTCTCCCATAGCCGTGCTGTTCACACCTCATAACCATGAAGACTTCACATGGAGGCAAAAATCCACCTTAAAACACAATTATATTCTTCTTACGACATTCTTGACATTTGGAGCCATTTCTGTACAAATTAACAGGCTGGAGGAGTCTTTCCAGCATGACAAGCGTGCTTTAATGCCCAATCTGTAACATTTACAAGCCTGACTCTCACTTTAAGCGTTACAATAACATGTGCTTTTCAACCACAACAACAATTTTAATGGTTTTACCCTGCTCCGTGTAATACTTGAAAGACTGTGTGTGTGCATCTGTGTGTATGTGTGTGTGTGTGTGTGTGTGTGTGAGAGAGAGAGAGAGAGAGTGAGAGAGAGAGAGAGAGAGAGAGAGAGAGAAAAGAAATGCATGAAGGAGAGGTGTGTAGGAGGTTTAATGTGTCATGTGATTGTGCAGGTTCATATTTCTGTGTGTGTGTGTGTGTGTGTGTGTGTGTGTGTGTGTCTGCATTGGGACATTTCTGTCTGCCTGCAGATTTTCTGAGCATGCCTTTTGATGAGCTGGTAAAGTTGTGTGTGTGTTTGTGTGAGCGTGTGTGTGAGTTTGTGTAGTCTTTGATAGTCTGGTTAGAACATGGTGCCCTGAGGAAATGTAGGAATGCAGATAATCCAGTCAAATGCTGCTGTGATCTAAGGGAGGGAACGCTCAGAACGCACACACACACACACACACACACACACACACTCATACTCAGAACAATATGTACAAAGCCTCCTCACATGGTAGTAAGCATGAACACGCACACACACACACACACACACACACACACACACACACACACACACACACACACACACACACACGCACACACACACACACACACACACATCCAGCAGGGGGTCTGTGTAATCATGGCTGTGAATGTTAGCAGTGTTAGCAAGTTAACACTCAGGGTGCTCATTCTCACTGTTACTAGACATATAGGAGACATAGAAAGCTATATAAAGAAAAAAAATGCCCGAAAGAAAGAAAGAAAAGATAGAAACAACAGAAATGTATCCGTGTGAAACTAAGTATGAAACTGTCGCACGTCCTGTGTGGCCTCAAGCTTCGCCTTTCAAGCCACAGCAGTTCTTTTAATATTTCTCCTGTCTCTCTTAATACAAGCTTCCCACTTTTTTTTTTTTTCTTTTTCAGTCACTCCTCTCCGTCTCCTTCTCTGCCTCTTTGTTTCTCTCCTGCTAACAGACTCAGACACCCTTTCAAGGCACGCTAGCCTTTTTAGGGATTACGTTTCTGTTCAGGCGTCACGTGTCGGCTAAATGAGAGCCTGAGGCAAACATCTGAGAGATTGACTCCGGTATTATTCTCTGTCAACGCCTGGTGACATTTCCATACAATTTACCTTTACTGCGGGGGGAAGTCATAATTTCTGACATTTTCACATAAACAAATGCCCATTTCTTTTATGTCCTGTGATACAGTTGAGCACCCACAACCTGTCTGTGGAAGCAATTTGCTGTTGTGAATGCATCTGGTAGCTCTTTCCTAGGAAAATCCTCTGCTGCACAGAAAGTGTTGCATTTTACATTTATTTATTTATTTATTTATTTATTTATATATATTTAATTAAATTTTATTTTATTACATTTTGGTGGTCACTTCCTTGTGTACCAAGAAGCAACCAGTTAAACCATCATAGATTTTTGAACAATGCCGCTCTCCGTCCTTTCCATCAAATGAAACTGCTTTTCTCTCCATTACTGATATTTAATTGATTTGCACTTTGTGATCTACCTTAGCATCCTCTTCCACAAGAAAGACAGAACATTAAGAGAGAAAGATATTCTCAAAATGCAGTTTCATAGTGATTTTTAAATTACTCGCTAAATTTATCAGTGTGGTGGCACCTGTGGATGTCTCCCCGTCTCTTTAGTGTAAGTTGAAGTAAGTAAAGGAAGTCCTCAGTCCTGGTAGTGCTGTGCCTTTATTGCTCAACACACAGTATTGTCTGATAAGGTTAATGTGGCTACAGTCATCAGATTAGTTTGGTTAAAGTGGTTCTTTTCCTCATTTTGCTACATTACTTCCACTGCAGCAACAGGTGCTGCCCCATTGGTCGTTCCCATCCATACACACATGACTGCACAAAACCACGGGGGCTCTTATGCATTACTGATTTTCTGTTTTTACTTTGACTGAAAGTAAGTCATTTTGAAATGTTAAAAATAGTTATGAGCAACCAAATGTGTAAGTACAATGGTCAAGGCCTTGCAATGTTTGTCCATAAAATAATCATGCATGCAAGTGCCTGGAAAAGAAAGAACACACTGATCTAAGCTGTTTTTTTTTTTTTCTTTTTTTTTTCTTTTTTTAACTCAAGTTGATCTGTTTGGTTGTGAAGCCAAGCCTTCTGTCTTTTCTACTGCATGAGTAAAAGGAGAGACGTTGTCGATCTTTGTCGTTTTACAAATCCCTCCAGATCACTCCAGTCTCTCTGTAGCCCACCCCACCTCCCCTCCTCTGTTAATGTGTGTCTTTCTCCAGCTGTCTCGCTGTCTACACCAAAGGCAAGTCACGCTGTCATGACTGACTATTCAAACTTCATTTTCCAGTTAAGTCTTCGGTGGGCAAATTAACAGCTGCACAGAAAATTGGTCCGAGTCTTTTTATATCAGGTGGTTGTCAACGTGCCATGCAGCTTCAGAATTCATGCATTTCCTGCAGGGCTCTCTGGGAAATTCTGGACTTAAAAGCCTACATCTGATGGAGATCATTTGTGCAATTTGCACTCTCCAATTAGTAAAATAGCAATGGAATAAAATAGTTTTGCACTGCTGATAAACCCATGGGGCATTTTTAAGCACCAAAAAGCACAAACATTATTTTGAGGAAACGTTCATAGGCACTTTTACAAACATTTATACCATCTTTTGTTCCTCTTAGACCATTCTGTTGATCACTGTTATTATTCTTCATTTGCCTATCAGGCCTCTTTAGCAAACACTGCAGTCCCCAGCAATATTCTGTCACAATGTTGTCCATGTATGTCTGCCTAAAAAAATCTTCCAGCACCATTCATTTTAGGAATGTCTACTTATACCTTCATTCATTTTTCAAACTGGATCCATTTCTGCGTTCATTGTTTTATTTGCCAAATCTTGGTGGCAAGATGCCTCTGTAACACAAAGAAATAAATGTTAACAAAGAAGAGTGTTTAAAGAACCATAACAGTATTTTTGGACGTTTGGCCCATTTACTGCAATTCACCCACATTTCACATTGCAACAAACATGAGCTTACTAGTTATACTTCCCACAATGCATTGCGTCAGTCCAGAATGTGCAATGGTGGTTTGCAAGGTGGACGGTTCTGGCGCTGACCAACAGGAGCGCCCATACAAGTGTGTAATTTATTAACACTGTATCAGTGTTCTGATGGACTACATCAAGTTCTGTATAGGAAATGTGACTGTGGACAAAACCATTTGGGTGTTTCCAAACCAGAAACCCTGGTTGACCAGCCAGGTCCGCACACTCCTCAGAGCCCGTGATGCCGCCTTCAGGTCAGGGGACAGAGCCCTTTATAGGACTGCTTGAGCTGACCTGAAAAGAGGAATTAAGAAAGCCAAGGTGGACCATAAGAGGAGTGTAGAGTCCCATCTGTCCAGCAACAACACACGGGCGGTGTGGCAGGGCATACATGACATCACAAACTACAGAGGCTGCGTTACAACAACAGGAGACCTGAGGGCGTCGCTGGCAGAGGAGCTGAACTGCTTCTTTGCACGCTTTGAAACATCACAACAGCAACACTCATCAGCCTCTGCCCTGCCCCCACCCCCACCCAGCTCCTGTACCACTACATTCACATTCACTGTTAAAGAGCATGAAGTCAGACGGGTGCTCCTGACAGTAAACCCCAAGAAGGCTGCCGGCCCAGATGCAGTCCCGGGTAAGGTGCTCAAAGCGTGTGCCTGCCAGCTCACCCTCATCTTCACCAGAATCTTCGACCTCTCCCTGGCCCAGGCAGTCATCCCGCCCTGTCTGAAATCCACCACAATCATCCCAGTACCGAAGAAGTCTCCCACCACCAGCCTAAATGATTATCGCCCTGTGGCCCTCACTCCGGTAATCATGAAGTGCTTCGAGAGACTAGTCCTCCAGCACATCAAGGACTATCTCCCCCTTCGACCGCCACCAGTTTGCATATCGTGCAAACAGATCCACTGAGGACGCCATCGCCGTAGCTCTCCACTCTGCGCTGTCCCACCTGGAGCAACAGCAGAGCTACGTCCGAATGCTCTTTGTGGATTACAGCTCGGCCTTCAATACAATCATTCCGGACATTCTCATCACCAAACTGGACACTCTTGGCCTCCCCCCTCTCACATGTGCCTGCATAAAGGACTTTCTCACCAACCGGCCCCAGACTGTGAGACTCGGCCCCCACCTCTCCTCCACACGGACGCTGAGCACCGGCTCCCCACAGGGCTGTGTGCTGAGCCCCCTCCTGTACTGTCTCTACACCCACGACTGCCGTCCAGCCTACAACAACAACCTCATCGTCAAGTTCGCTGACGACACCACAGTGGTCGGACTCATCTCAGGGGGAGACGAGACAGCCTACAGAGAGGAGGTCCTGAAGTTGGCAGCGTGGTGTTCAGAAAACAACCTGGTTCTGAACACCAAGAAAACCAAGGAGATCATTGTCAACTTCAGGAAGCTCAGCACCGACCCAGCCCCCCTCTACATCAACGGCGAGTGTGTGGAGAGGGTCCACACCTTCCGGTTCCTCGGCGTCCTCATCTCCCCCGACATCACCTGGACAGACAACACCACGGCGATCATCAAGAAGGCGCAGCAGCGGCTTCACCTCCTGAGGGTCCTCAAGAAGCACAACCTGACCCCCACCTTGCTGCTGACCTTCTATCGCTCGTCCATTGAGAGCCTACTGACCTACTGCATCACAGTGTGGTACGGCAGCTGCACCATGGCAGACAGGGAGAGGCTCCAGAGAGTTGTAAAGGCAGCCCAGAAGATCATCGGCTGTCCTCTCCCGTCCCTGATGGACATTTACACCTCCCACTGCCTCAGTAGAGCAAAAAATGTCATCAACGACAGCTCCCACCCTGGTTCCGACCTGTTTGACCTGCTGCCCTCAGGGAGGCGCTACAGGTGCATCAGAACCAAAACAAATAAGACTCAAGAACAGTTTCTTCCCAAAAGCCATCACCACTCAGAACTCACACATCACATCACAGCCCAACCCTCCCCAATCCCCCCAGACTACCTCACAACCGCCTACTGTGAACACTATTTAAATCACCACTAAATCCTTACTGTATATAGAACTACTTACTTTATATATAACTTATTTTTATTCTTACTTATTATTATCTATATTGAAATTTATCTTTTTTATTTTTTTGTTCTTTATTATTACATGTTTGCACTAAAAGGAGCTGCTCTTAATCTCATTGTACATGTGTATAGTGACAATAAAGGCATTCTATTCTGTTCTCTATGCTATGAACAATTGTAATTTAAGATTTAAGCTAATGTTTCTTTCATGTCAACTGCTCACATCCCATTAATATACTGGGAGCCAGGACCACTAGAGGTCGCTTACCTTTAAAATGTAACTATAGGTCGTAATGAGCTGCTTGTGTAAATGACCTGTTGGGGTGAACTCTGCCAGACTGGCTGGATAAAAGGCTTTTGTTTGGCAATGGATCAGCAGAAACGTGATGTATTTACATGTATGCTTAACATGCAGAATCACTGGTATGATCCTTTCAATAAAAGAAACTTAAAGAGCTGCTAAACACTACATCATATCAGGCAGAGCACCCAATCAGTGACGTGGCAGCAGGTATTTTTTGCAATGGCAGTGGCAAAATTCCCACATCACTGATAAGGTGTGGCAAGATGCCTGACAGTTTCAGCCCTTAGAAGGCAGTGCAGCACGTTCTCTGCTAGTGTTGATTTGCTCCTTAAGGTAAGTCTTGAAAAAAGCCCTTCTGTGCTTGTGTACTTTAACGTAACTGTTTCCCCGTTATATTTTATTGTCGGTCTCTTCATTTAACCTTACCATACTAACATAAGGCTTACTATAACGTCACACTGTGAGTATCAAGTCACTGGATGTCCACTGATTTGCAAACTTGGCCAGTATGTGGACTTGCTGCATGTGAGATGAGAAAATCTGGCCAACACTTAACTTTTATCAGCTGTAAAAAAGGAAATCAGGTGTCTTTTTTGTTTCCCCACCAGTTTGATTTTGTTCATAAACAACTGTCATGCTCAGCAACTTGGTTACTTGGCTGCTGCCCAAGCTGATATATGGACTCCACACAGTTCAGCGGTCAGGTTTTCTGCAAAGTAAATTTGCAGCCCTGAGGTAACTTGCTTCAGAGGGCACAGCCTCATGGGAAAAAAAATGAAAAGGTGGTGTTTTGGCACTGTGCATCTGCCACCATCCTTCTGTGATCCCACAGAAAATAGTAATATACAGTAAGCAAACTGGCTTTGCTTTGCATGGACAAATTTAGTAATGTCCTACAGCAGGATGGGTGGTCCAACTGAAAACTCTAGATTAAAGCTCTGGACCCCCACTTTAAGTCATTTTACCCTCGGGATTTCTGAAATTATGAAATTTTCCAGGTGAGATACTTGTCAGATAAACAAATAAAGTGGTGAGATTGAAACACAATCTTAGAGTAGTACATATTTTTGTGTCCTAGTGATGTCTCATGAATTTACTTGAGGACATTCACTTGATTTCTTTCGGAAACATGGGAAAACACATTTAGTAAATTAGAAAAATTACATGAAAATGAGCAAAACAAACCAGAAAATGTAGAATTTCTTTTAATGACAAGAAAGCTATATTTATAATGATTTAAATTCTCTATTTCAAAGTCAGAACGGTGATATGGGATTGATGTCAGATTTGCTGCGTTTAAATGCTTGTGAGAGGCTTCTAAACACAGCCTGGGCATGAAGCCTTTCTCAAACATTTAAGCTATTCCTCATTTTGCTGAGGACCCACGAGGAGACCTTCAAGGACCCCTGGGGGCCCCCATATACCACTTTGAAAACCAGTGCTCTAAGAAATTTCATTAATTCAACTTTTATCCATAAGTCCAACAGTCTTATGTTTGGCCAAAGTAAGAGAAAGGCTAAAAGGCCAGCTGGTCGGTATGATGTGCTAACACTACCAGCTCTTCCCAGCCATAAGACAAGCAGTATAATGCAATTGCTTACTTCACAGGAATCATTACATCCATATAATCCTCCTTATATTGACTGCTGTCTGCAACTGGTGCTCTCTGTCATCCCTCCTGCTCCCAAAGCAAAAATTTGCAGCGCTTCCTTTTGCAGAGTAGTACTTCTTTTGTGGTATTTAATGGTCTCTGTGATCTGGAATCAGCAAAATCCCCCCCTGCTGGGTTCCCAGGACTCCACTTCAAGAGCCGCTCTTTCAAAACGCCCATTTGTGGACTACAATTGCCACTCTGAGTTTTGTCAAATTATAAAATGTATACAGAGCTAAGCGATTTTTTTTCACAAAGCACTCTGAGCTAATGTAGCGATTGAGTGAATGTTATGCTATGGCACATTTAAGTTGTACTTTACCATCTGAATCTGCCTCACAAGATTACACTGGAACAGGAAACAGATATGGATATTAAGTATCCAGCTGGCGCCAAAGCAAAGAAAAGCCTGCCATCTTGGAAGTCTTTTCTTCTGTCAGAAATGCAATCTGCTTACAGATGCATTTGGCAAATAACTCTCACCCTGACCTTTCGCACATTTCCATACGACTCGTGTGTGACTTCACTGCACATTCTAGCCTGAAAGCCTCTCTGCTTGAAATTCCAACTGGAACTTTCTCAAACTGAATGTGGATCTACATTAAGTGGGGTCAGGCCCCTTCCACACCAACTTTCTCACACTCCATTCCGTGGCAGATGTTAACAGCCTCGAGTGCTTCTGATGGCATTTCTGCTCCTCTTACAAACATCACATGTTTACAGTGCAGCAATACCAGGAAATCACAATTTTAACGTCAGTGTTATTTTTTTAAATTAATTTCTCCCCCCCAGGTTGAGCAGGGGGAATAGGTACATCCTTACAATGCTGTGATGGAATTTTTTCTGAAGATAAACTGACACACACACACACACACACACACACACAGCTATGCCAGACATGTGCACAGACAGAGCATCTATCTCGGTGCAGCAGCGTTGTGCACTATTGAGATAGTTTGAATTTTAGTATGTTGAAAAATATTAATACTTAACAGGATTTGAGTGGAGTGTGACAGAGGAGATGCAGCGCCGGTCTGAAAGCAGAATGTAGTCGTCAGCTTGCGGCAGAAGTGGCTAATTCGACTGGTTCCCATGCTGTGTCTTAAAGCACCTTGAAACACCATGCAGGGAAACGGGCCAAACCATTCCATATGTCGAGCACGCAAACATACAAATGATTTCTTTCAAGACAGCATAATGCTAGTAATTCCAATTCTGATTGCTGTTCCTGGTTAAAAGCCTTTTTGCCATTCTGTGCTTCAGCAGCTTGATTCATCTAACCCCATTTAAAAGTGCACTACCTGTTTTTATCCAATCTTAAAAGTACACAGTGTCCTGGCGAAGATGTGTTTTTTTGTGATCTGAGCGGTCCAGTCAGTTCAACATGGACGCTTCACTGTGCCTCTGTGTGTGATCTGAAGTCACCGGTGGAGCCCTTGTTTTACACAGCGGAGGCGGCAGAGCAGCTCGAGTCTGACACAGAGTCTGGCAGCAAATCTGTGTCCACGTTTGTTTGGCAACAAGCATGGACGAAGAGAAAGAAAAAAAAAAAAAACATGGCTGGTCTGCCAGAGTTTATCATTACAGCTCAACAAGTCCTTTTGGAAACCTGAAAACAACTCATTTGATTTCTGTTAAAAACATGGAGTAAAGGTGATTAGCAAATTAGCAAGAAAGAAAGAGTTACACAAAACTGACTCAACAATTAGTACACATAAAAAATGAGTAATAATAATACTAATGATATACTACTACTAATGCTACTACTACTACTACTACTAATAATAATAATGATGATAATGATACTGCTAGAACTACTACTACTACTGCTACTACTAGTAGTAATAATAATAATAAATTAATAAATAATCAAAGAAATAAATAAATGATCAGAAAGTTAGAAAAATAGATAAAGAATGAATCAATAAAAAAATACTGGAGAGTTAGTATTTGTCAAAAAAGTAAATAAAATGCACAAAACTATTTATGTTTTTATTATCATTAAATATTTAAATGATTAAATTATTTAAATTACGTTAATTTCCATAAAATTGCCACAAAATGACTCCCAAAAAGAGTAAAAAGAAAACCCCACCAAAAATAATACATACATAAAGAAAATTGCCATAAAATCTTGTGTTTATAAAATTTACAAGAAATGTACTATAGAATTACAACAACATATTGGGGGAACAAAATGTAAAAAAAAAAAAAAAAAAAAAAAAAAAAAAAGTCCTCTCTAAAATATAAACTCTATCTTAAAATAATACCAGCATTATGAACTCTTCTTGGAGCTAAACAGGGGCGGGGAGAAGAGCGCAGTGGAGGACTTGAGGAGAGGGTGATGTTAGAAGGAGAAGAGAGGAAGAGGAAGATGGCTGTTCAGGGAGGAAGAGAGAGAGACAAAGCGGAGAGGTGCTCGCCACCGCCTGAGCAGTGGTGTGCACCAGCTCCAGACTCCCATCTGCTGTTTTAGGATATTTAAAGACACACACACACACACACACACACACACACACACACACAACACACTGCTGACACACCAAAACAGACACACCTATTCTCTCTCTCTCTCTCTCTCTCTTTCTCTTTCTCTTTCTCTTTCTCTTTCTCTCTCTCTCACACACACACACACACACACTCATGTTAGGTGTTACCTGTGGCGTGACGCCTTCACTGCAGGGATCATGATACTACAGCAGCTTCTCTGTTCCCATGGTGATGCGACATCTACAACCAACACCTCTCTCTCTCTCTCTCTCTCTCTCATATCTGACAATAAGTCTTATTCTGTGCGTGGTGCATCATTTTCTTCACTGCATGGTTTTCATTTTGAAAATAAGGCTGCTTTGCTTGATTCACTGACAGATGTTTTTTTTTTTTTTTTTTTTTGGAGATCCAAACCTGTCATCGTTCATGAACACCTTAATCCTGTCATAGTATATTGGTATGTCATAAAAATACCTCATGTTGTGTAATATGTTAAGACGTTTAGGTTTATATTATATTTAAACTGGATTGTGTGATATTTTCTACTGTATATGTGGTATAGACAAAGTAAGTCATTTATACGGATGACACTTTTGGAAATAAGAGGCCTCCAGTCCCCACAAACACACAGACACAGAAAATAGGGAGAAAACCTGTTTGTCTTCACTGCTTTGTTAGATAAGAATAAGTGCTTTTTGTTTGTTTGTTTGTTTTAAAGTGATTGTTCATCCCCATAAAATGTGATATTATTTCTCTTCACCCCAGCTGTTCTGTAGGACAGTAGTGGTGCTGTCTTCCTCTCATTGTTGGATGCTCCAAATACTAACTGTTAGCCTCCTGCCACTGAGCTGGACTTCCCCCCAGCTAATATGGCATAAAATGTCCATTTTCAAATAAATAGAAAAATGAGCTGTCATAAAACTATTTTCTTGTGTGGTCTTGAAAGGTGCCTGAAAGGTTCATGAAATGTGTGATAGAGGGGAAAAGAAGGAACTAGCCAAACATTACTTGCCACCTAACTTTTAGTTCTCAGAAAGCTGTTATTTTCGTCCTCCAACATGTGTGTATGTGTTCAGTGAAGGAAACGAATGGCAGCAAACTCAAGGGATCTACTTGTGTCTCTGTGGTGGCTACTTCTCTGGTTCGGAGTGATACAGGAAGTACAGAAGTTACCGGATCTTTCTGGATATCGATAACAGCAAAAATACAGTTTATAAAGGCAAAACTACCATCCGTGTGCACTCAGTAGTTGTATGTGTATTAGTTAGTTAGTTTAGTTTGGGAAAGTGACACAAAAAAAAAAAACACTGTTAGCCTCCTTAAGGTTCTTACACACCAACGGCGTTATTTTCATGCAAATACTTAGTATTTTTTCAAACTCATAACATGCAATCAGCACTTGAACGCGAAATACGAAAATATGTATTTCGTATTTTCAAAATGCGAGAGATTTACTTTTTCGCAACAAGCTTGATTTTTCTAGGCAAACAAACTGCAGCAGCCAATCAGCAGCCTCCATTCACAACAACAACATTGCGTCAGTGCCTGCACGAGAGGCAGCGTTTCTCCTCAGTAGTTGCCCAAGAGTTTGACAGCCTACCTCAAACAGACAGCCAATTGCTGCTCTGGGTCAATGGGATCCCCATAGTTGGTTCTCTGTCTCTCTGGATGCGGTGCCAGCAGACCCAGGAGAGTCTCAAACTGTCCCACGGACATCCGAAAATAAGTTCGGAAACAGTCATGATACAATATGAATTCCTGTATCAGCAGGTGGAATTCCTCTTCTCTATCCCTGCTCTGTAAAAGCGGGTGTACCCCAAATCTCCTCTTTGGACAGGTAAGCAATTCAAGGTCCTCAACGGAAGACGAAGTTGACTCCATGTTTTCTTCCTGTCAGAACGCTCTCCTGCGCGCTGCCGGATTCATATTTCGCAATACGCACATTCGCATCGCTGATTGGTGTGAATAGTTCAAGGTGAAATTTTCACCAGTGAGTTTTTTCGCACTTTCGTTCCTCTATTTCACTTCGCATGCCGGTGTGTAAGAACCTTTAGAGTGAAATAAGAGTTATTTTTAAGATGTTAGCTGGGGGGAAGTCTACTTCAATGGCAGGAGGCTAACAGTTAGCATTTGGAGCATCCAGCCAATATCCAGCACTCAGTAACAATGAGAGCAAGATAGCACGTAAACTACCATTTAAAGTGTGTTCACCTGGGGAAATGGAAGCAGTCTTAAAACCATGTAAGGAAAAGAATGTGTCCCTCTCCTTGTTCCTTTTCTATCTCCATGTCTACTGAATCAGACATCCCTTTTTTATTATCTCGTGTTTATCTGGCTCAATCCTCTCACCGCCAACTCCGCAATCAGCTCCTCGCCCTCTCATATCACCCAAATATAGGAATCACTCAAAATACCTCAGCATCTCTCCCTCTATCAATGCATTTCTTGCTCTGTATAGCTATCTTCTTTCACACTCCCACCCTTTCTATCTATTTATCTATCTATCTGATTGTATAATTCCTCTTTTAAAACCCACACTGAGTGTAGGCCCTCCACTCGTCACTACCTTTGATCCAAATAAAGATTTAAAAGACAGCGGAAGAGTGAACAAGATAGGAAGCAACTTTGATAGATAGATAGATAAATAGATAAACCAATAGATAGATAAAGATGAGTTTTAGAGCAAGGACATGAGGAAAATATGGGAAAAATAATCTCTCAAACTCATGAGAGAAACACTTTTGAAAGAGGGGAGCGATAAAGCTTTAAGACAGATATAAAGAAAAGAGAGAAAACCCTGTTTTGAAGCCAGTGTGAGGGCTCGGAGTGGTTGCAGACTCAGTGGGCTTTGTGCACACAGGAAGCAAAGCACTGTGGGAGTTCTTCATCCATCAATAGGTTGCCTTTCCTTCAGGGTCCCTGGGAATGGTGCCAGCAACCTTTAGAGCGCTGGCAGCACTGACTCTTGAGGCATACAAGTCACTGCCTTCAGACAAACACACACACACACACTCCCACAGATATAACCACAGACACACAAAACACGAGCACATTTCCATATATTCAAAAACATGACCACATGTGAACACTTGTACGCACATGCATACACAAACTCCCCCACATCCTTTTTTTTTTCTTCCCACCGATGCACACACACACACTCTGGCTCTTCCTCCACCATCACCCGTTTCCTGGGTGACACGTTATGAATAATGATTTATAACATGGGGAGGAAAAAAGAAAACTAAGGCAAGAGGGCCTTGGATAAAGAATGTATTTCTTCCCCTCGGAGGAATACGCTTACCCGAGGCAGCGCTCCAAGTGGAGGAGTCATCTGAGAAGCCCAGTCGGAGAATTGAGCTTCTTCAGAGAGGAGGGAAGAATCGGGACACACTCTCTCCCCTTGATGTGAAAATAAAGGCTTTTTCCTCTCTTAACCAAGCAGAGGAAGATAGAAACGGTGGGGGGCCCAGCGCAAGAAAGAGGGGGACAAGACTGAATTTAAGGGACGCAGCAAAAGGAAGAGACACTGACAGAGACCTGGATTGAGAACGAGAAAGCAAAGGCACGAAATGAACTGGGAGGTGGAGAGAAACTAGGGGACACAAGTCAAGAGTGATCATCGAGTCCCCCATGATTCGTGTGTGTGTGTGTGATGTGTGGTGGGGACTTTTTGGCCCGGTGGTGACACTGTGGTGGCCAATCAGGTTTGTATTCAAAATGTTGGACAGCGATATCAAAACTGATCAGTCTCCCAAGCTATGACCAAAACAGGCCAGCGGAGTTTTGGAGGAGGAGTAACATGGAAGGGCGCAAGGCAGTAATTTCGCCTAGGGTGGCAACATAGGCAGAACCGCCACTGGATGGCACAGGAAACAGGAGGGAAGCACAAGGATAGGCTAAAAGTGGAGATAACAAGGGAGCAACACCAGGGCAGAGCTAATGAAACTAATACAGCACAAAAAAAGCAGAGCTGAGTAACAGGTAAACAGGAGGGGCAAGTAGAGCAGGAACAGAAGCCAAAAGTCCAAGAAGAACAAAAATCCATAAATACAGGATGATGATGCCCTGTACACAGATGGTTGTTGCATATTCAAGCCCTATGTATGCATATATTAGACAAGATTTTTCTTAGTATAGTGATTTATCTGCATATCAGCAAACACAAAAAGGTTCTATGAATCAGTGTCATTGAAATAAATGTGTACAGTTGTCCCTCGCTATAACGCGGTTCACCTTTCATGGCCTCGCAGTTTCGTGGATTTTTTTAGTGCAATTTTGCATGCTTTTTTTTTTTTTTACTGGACTTATTTTTCTACGAAGGTTTGAACTTTGAGAGTTTAAACAAGAGAGAAAAGTGAGAAAATGTTAATGTCTGTCTGAGAAAAGTGTATAAAGTGTGCAGTGAGGGGTTTTACAGCCTTAAAACATCTATAATAATTGTAAAAAATAAAGCTGACTACTTCGTGGATTTCGCCTATTGCAGGTTATTTTTAGAACGTAATTCCCGCGATTAACGAGGGACCACTGTAATGTTTATTTACTTATTATAGTTTACTCAAACTACATATGTTGCAGTTGTTAAATATAAAATAATGAGATAATTTTGTTCACGTACCCACAGGTGGAATGTAGAGAGCCGCTGCACAGCCAGCAGGCCACTTCACAACAGGCCTAAAATGACTTGCTGCATCTGGATGTAGTTATGCATTAGACTTCTAATACTGGTGTATTTTTACATAAAATGTAACCTGGTGCAAAGTACTTTTTTTTTATATGAGTAAACATCCATTTTGCTATACTGTGTGACGCAACGCACAGCAAATGCATGAAAGCTGTTACAGCTACTGTTCTATGAGAGCTGCCATCTGCTGTTCAGGAAGCGATGCATTTTACATTTCCAGTGGGCAGCGATAGCCACCATCCAAGGAGCACGACATCACAGTGCCACCCACACTGACTGACAGGTGATCTCTGGGAAGAGCAGGAAAAAACAAATGAGTGCTCACCGTCAGAGATGTTGCTAAATAAAAGAAAAATAGGGATTTCAGAGAATACTACATTCACTTTAAACAGAATATCCCTAATTTCTCCGTTCAAGAGAGAAAGAGAAGATCCTCAGGGGATGGAATCAGTGCTGGCCTAGAAGCTCAATTGTGTCAGCATGGAGGGACAGTGAGTTGTAATGGATTTCTGTCAAATGTCCTTGTTTCAGTCCATGATGATAATTTTAATAACCTATTCTGTTATTGTTTATTATACCAAAATTAGCAACCTAATAATTTCTCTTCACGGTGTTGATGTGATATGTATTGCATTTCTTGGCAACTACAGGCTGTAACCTGCTTTAGCAATATTCATTTTTTTTCCAGTCATGCCAGTATAGTGTCTTTGAACAGGATTCAATTTAAATGAATTGAATTGAACTGAAAGAGAGACAGAGACGAAACGAGACAGAATGAAGCAGAACGAAGCACGTTCAAGTTCAAGTGATTTTTTTTTTTTTTTTTTTTTTAGCCAACAAACATGCTGGTGAAATTCATTTCAGTACAGATGATAAACCATTCTGACACTTACAAGGCACACCAGACTGCAGTGTGACAGTGAACAAAGCTGAAATACAATGGCAGTGAAGTCCAAGTGAAATATGGACATTCATGCTCTGTATTATACAATTAATTTCACAGCCATATATGAACTCTGTCATATACACCTAGTGTGATCACCTACATGCGCCATAGTGGGTTGTTTTCTGTTTACATGAAAGCAGAATAAGTAAGTGGAGCAAAATGAGTAAAACTGGGTTTTAGGGTGCAAACAGGTTTTTGAGGTTAGACACTAAGTTATTTATCCACCCATTCAAGTAGCTAACAGAGCTTGTAGCTAAAGTATGTAACTTAGCTCGACTGTTGAAGTATGCAGCTAAATTCCCCTTTGAAGCTGCAAACATGGTGATAATTAGAATCAGAATCAGAAATACTTTAATAATTCCTGAGGGGAAAGTGGGAAAAACAATGACCAAAGGACATAAAATGCCCAGCAGGGGGTAATGTGATCATCCCCTATCCTCTATCAGTGTGTCAACTTAAAAAGTACTCGACTGATTTGTACAAAACTTGATAGAAAGGCTGGTCATGGGACAGTTACAAAGCGTGTGCATGGCAATCGGTAGAGCTTAGCACAAACAGGGCTGTATTTTCCAAATGCATCCACATTGCACCACAAAACCACGTGGGACGTTTGGTCTTGGGTCAAAGTGGCTCTGAGCCTCAAAAAGGGGTGGGGCTTAGCATTAACAGGGATGTATTTTATAAATGCTTTCATGTAACGCCATGAAACATGGCAAGGATGTTGGTCATGGATCAAGGTGGAGCTGACCGACCCTCCCTGCTAACTGACTGAAAGGACCGTGTCCTATGACAACAGCATTACCAAAGGGGGGAGGTAAGTATGGTCATGGGCCAACTCAGATGTCATTACAAACCCTTTCAGCCAAGGGGAGGTGATTCCAACATTAATCGGCTGATTCAGCAAACTTCTCAGTTTGATTAACTGCAACACTCCTGATGATAACTAAAAGAAGGTGTTACCAACAACGCAGCTAATTAGGATTAATTTAGCTCACATCTAATTAGCTAAAATTAATGTTGGCCTGAGATAGGCTATGAATTAGCTTCTAATAATTTTTAAATAACTTTAGCAGTTTGCAAATGGTTTTAATTAATTTTGTGTGATAACTTTAACTTCCCCCTTTGTTGTTGCTGTGAGCTGCGATGCTGTGACAGAGAGTGAAGAGTGACAGAGAATGACCAGGAGCTTGTTTCATCACGATGGAAGTTTCAATAAAATTACTCAATCAAACTCTTCTGCTGACTCAGTGACATCAGTCGAACATGTGCAGCTGTTGCCGTGACATGGTGAAGCATTCAGAAATACTCAAATTTCCTCTGAATCTCACAGAGGCCTACACTGGTTCTACGCATTCAGTTTTTTTGGTTGATTCATATTTATCCCTCTGATTCTAAACTTTTTCAAATCTCTGCCAGCTATTTAAGCAGTTCTGTGCAAAGACAGCACATAGAAGTGAATGAGTTCCTGCAGTGGTCAAGGATTATATGGAGTATTTTGTGCTTCTTTATTATGCAATCAAACAGGATAGCTCCACACTCAAAAAATAGATCTGAGAGCAAACCTATCACCACTTCATTCAAAAAATATTTCAGTGCAAGTAAAATAAATTTGTGATTGAGATGTGAATCAAAAACTTGTATTTGCGAATCCAAAGGTTTTTGTTTGCAAATCCGACTGGAGTGACAGCTTGGCAACATTCACAGTTATAGTGTAAATAGTATTACCGCCACCTTCTGGATAGGAGTGTGGATCAGTATAGCTCAGCAGAAAGCAAAACATTTGGATTTGCAAACAGAACTATTACATTTGCAGACAAAAAAATAACAATAATAATTTGCATTTTAATCACATTTATTTTACTTGCAATAATTCGATTTGATTGCAGTGTTAATAGTGTTGATCTAAAATCTATTTTTTGATTGCAGAATGAAGAAAAAAAAAAAACACTCCGCAGGATCAGGGATTTTTTTCTATGATTTATACGAAAAAAAAAACATTGATTGTACTCAGGGAGGTGGTCAAATAGATTAGAAACCCTCTAACAGAAGCACACAAAAGAGGCTGAGAAGGAGCAAGAGAGAGAGGGAGAAGTGGCTGGTTATAGTTTGCCATGGTATCAGTATGTTTGGCAGAGAAGTGCAGAATCTCAGTGCCTGTAATCACCACTCATCCACATCCGAAACAATTGGAAATAATTTCACTACTGCACTCCATTTAGCCTGAGGAGAGAGGGAGAGAGAGGGTGGAGAGGAGAAGAAAATGAAAAAAAGTACAATAACCATCCTTGTAGTATTAGCAAAATAATAGAGCTCAGGTCTAACTGTGAGATAAGAAAAACTGGGAGACAGATGTAGCCACAGGGTGTCTGTGTGTGTGTGTGTGTGTGTGTGTGTGTGTGTGAGATGTGTGATGTGTGAAGGCTAATTAGGATCTGTCACTCACTTGACTATTCACCTGACTTTTCCTTTAATTATAGTTCTTTTCCAAGTCTTCACCCCTCTGTCACACGCGCATGCACGCACACACACATGCATGCACGTACGCACACATTCATACACGCATGCGCACACACAGACACACACACACACACACACGCACACATAAAAAGTAAGCCTCACAAACACATGTTGTTAGTGCTTTGCTAGGGGGAGCATTTCTTGACATGCATTGCCTCAGGTCTCAGACTATCCACATCTACTCAATGCTGAATCCTGACCTAAACTTAATTGCCATTCCGCCCGTACACCTAAAGCTTTCAAAGCCAGTCCAGAAAGTGTACTCTGTGTTCTCATGCAACTTTCAAGCAAATGTTGTGCAACACACATCAGCCCTCTTTCAATTCAATGTGCTGAATGCTGAAATGGACCTTCATCAGAATATGTATTCATTAGAAAAAATGTCAAGTCATCATTTAGGGGCAACCACTAATATACATACAATGAAGATTAAGATTTAAGCATGGAAGAACAGGGTGCCACAACAGCTCTGCAAGATGTGCTGCAGGATCATGGTGGACAGATATTTTGGCCTACACACTATCTTTGGCAGCAAATGCTGTTATAGTGATATTTATTCAACAAATGTGTTTCCATTACTATTTATCACATTTGTTTGCTTTTACTACTGACTTCTTAGCTGTATTAGCACTGGATACAGCACTACAAGCCGTGTAATCAGTGGGCTAATTCACTCAGAGGTGGTCTTCTAATGAAAAATAATGACCTCCACTGAGGGGTTCCCTATGGACGTCATGAGTTGATTATCCCTTACCTGTATTTTGCCACATATAGCTGAATAAATGGGTGTTTTCACACTGAAAGCTACCATGCAGCACACAATGATGTTGTTCAAGACATGAAAATGACACGCAAGGGTCTACGTCATTTTGAGGTAAACGGCTGTGGTACCTCTTTTGACTGATTTTTATTATGCCAACTGAAATGTTCCTTATTTAATTTAATGTTTTGTTAAATGGAATGTGTTGATTGCCAACAATGCTGTCTCAACTGAACTTGCAGTTTGTCCTGGTGATCACCTCTGCCACTATAAGTAGAAGTTTGAATTTAGAAAAGTTATGTGTTAACGTTAACTCAAACTCTTCTCCATTGAAGAGCAAAGGTCATAGATTGAATGAAGAGTTGAATAATTCAGTGCCATGACCTGACGGAAACTGATGTTCTGAAGTTTTGTGTTTTTTCACTCATTAAAACTGTCTATTAGGATATTCTTAGAAGCATCACAGGTAATGAGCGGCGAGACTGTGGACCGGCAGTCTGCACTCTGCATCTGTCTTTGTAGATTATGGCACTTCTCTCTGAAAATTGTGTCCAGTGAAACTGTAAGTAGCTGTCAGTTGGTGAAGTGCCTGCCCCACCTCTATGCTGTTATGATGGTGTCTACTGGGAGAGGAGGAATCTCTCATCAACAAACTGGGCCACATAGCCGGGAAGTACCAGGTTTGTTTCCCAGCTTTTCAGTAGGACCCATTCCAGGAAGAGTCTACACAGCCAGATGGTATTGCCTTTAGTAAAAGGTAAAACAGAGGAACAAAGTGGCCACGTAAATTAATTTGTACTCCCAAATCATGTTTTCAAACCAGAGTCACAGACTAAGCTTGTAGCTGCCTGGTAAATGTGTACTGAGCTAAGTGCTGGAATGCACAATGGCCAGATGATTCAGTGATGTTGCTGTGATAAAACATGAAATGAGATGCTCAGTCTACTGGACAAAAGAATATGCCTTTTCACTAACTAGGCTGTGAATCAAATGCATTGGCTAAATCCAAAAGTACAGTTAACTTTTTTATGACGCATACAAAGCCATGAAAGAAGAAGGTTTATCACAATTGCCTCGCTGTAAACACCGTGGCCGTCCAGTTGGTTGTTAAATAAAACTTTTTTTTATTAGTACAGGGATGAGTGAGCTTGAACCAGGTGCCACCATTAGCATGTGGTAGCTTAACTAATGGCACACTAACAGTAAGGGCCCTATCTTGCGCCTGACTCCCTAAACCCGTTATTTGCGGATTTAGGATTTAGGAAGAGGCGTTCCCCCGTAAAAGTTGCTATCTTGTGCACCTCCCGCTATCCGCAAAACACCTCCGCTACCCGCTATATTATGCATAGGCGTGTTTTGGGCGTTACGCCAGTTAAACCAATCAGTGTGCCAGGTGCCATTGCCTTTAAGGGCAGGATGCGCTATCCTAAATCCTAAATCCTAAACCCGCGATGGAGAGAGGGAGGTAGATTTTCTCAGGGCTTCTACTGAGGCTAAAGCAAGTTGGCTTTATAAACATATGATATATTATATTATAGGAGAGTTAATTCGGGAGGTGGAGCCACATGTGTCCAAGTGGACGTGTCACAAGGTTGTACTGATTGAGTAAAATCCCCGGGTCACACCACACACACACAAGAGGCAGAGGTGGAACTATGTGTAAACTAATTTATTGACAAGGTAGATTGGGCAAATAAAATATTAAAAATAAAAATATAGCACAGCTGCTGGCTTATGATAAAACAATAAAACGTGCTGGCGTAAGTGTCCAATTAAAACAGTCTTTCCTCTAAACAGTCTGTATGAGTAATATACTCAGTCCATTCCGGCGGCGTCCCGGTATCAGTCCGACTGTGTGCGTGGCGAGGCTCCGTCGGGGTGCGCATTGAAGCCGCCTGGGTGCGCTCTTGTAAAAGCCCAAACTTTAGGGATAGCGGATAGCGGGTGGTCCTGACCACCCGCTATCCGCAAATGACGGAGTCAGCATAACGGATAGCGGGTAGCGGGTGGCGCAAGATACCGTTTAGGGATAGCGGAAGTTCCTAAATCCGCAATTTACGGGTAGCGGGTAGTGGCAGCGGATAGCGGGTGGCACAAGATAGGGCCCTAAGTGTGCAAGAAAGGAATATTTTTTTGGAAATGTTGAAGTGCCCTGTCATCTGAATGCCACATTAATCTACCGCTTGCACAGTCATTGGCTGTTGTGCGGCCTGTGTTTTTTTAGTGTGATTACTGTTACAGTCTCCTGCTCAAATTGAGCTAAGAAAACTACAGTAAAGGTTCAGCCATTCCAGCTCTTGTGGAGAGTGAAGTGAGTCACCTTGTATATTTTGTTTTGAAAATGTTGTTTGTGAAACATAAAGCTGGCCGGGGGCCCCTCACTGCGCGGGGCATAAGTCTTATTTTGCTGTTGTCCAGGCAGGGGCGCCGTATATGGGGGAAAAGTTAGGACAACTAATATAAGCTAATATAAAATTACTAAACCATCATTGAGTAAATATATATATATATATATATATATATATATATGTGTGTGTGTGTGTATATATATATATATACATATATATATACCTGCAAGACTTGATTGAAGTGCAGACTTTCAGCTTTAATTTAAGGGGTTGAACAAAGATATGGCAGTAACCATTTAGACATTACAGCCAGTTTTATACGTTGTCATCTCATTTTCAAAGGCTGAAAAGTAATTGAGCAAACTATATATGACATACATAACTATAATCATAAGGATTATATTCAATATTTGGAGGAAAATGCTTTGCAGTCTATGACTGCCTGAAGTCATAGACTTCAAATTCCCCAAATTCCCCTATATATCAGTATGTTCATACTGTAACAATCCAGCTCATAGACCGTGACAAAAAAGAGGAGAGTCACAGAATTAGGATGCTCAAACGGATAATTTATTTACAAAAATATATAACTAATGATAACCATAGTAAAATGAGGTGTGTAAAGTAGGAGGATCAGTATGTCTGCTGATTAATGCATGTGTGTATGTGTGTGTGTGGTGTTGACGGTGCAAACTCAAGACAAAAGGCCGTAGCCAAACAAACATAACTAGCACCCAGGACCCAGGACCCAGAGGCAGACGGTCTGGTCAGCAGGAGAGGAAAGAGGGAGAATGAATGGGGTGAGACTGCTGGAGTTTTACCCTGCGTTCCAAATCGCATACTTTTTACTTTTAGTATGTACTGCAGCTGCCCTTACAAAGTATGTAGTTTAGTATGAAATATGCATGCATATGCATACTACTGGGACACACTACATACATTGTCCCTGAAGTCCGACCCTCTCGCTCACTTCCACCACGTCCATAGCGGCAAATTTGAATGTTGTTTTCAAAATGCCGGTGCTGTTTCATACTGCGCTGTCCTCTGTCATATTTCTTATCTTCTGTCTTCCTGTCGCTTCTGCTGTTACTGAGCGAGTTTTGTGCGATATGTGTGCTTTGTTGTCGTCCGTATGTGGGCGTGGCTTGTACACGCAACTCAGTCAGTGCGACGTAACGTCCACTGCGCATAGGACTGTGGGTCAGAATAGCCAGAGCAGCATACTGAAATCCATACTGTGAAATCTGACCGGATGTAGTAGAACATCCTGGTACTCTTGGCATACTGCATCTGACATACTATGTATTGGGACATACTAAATCTTTTTTTCTCCTACTAAATAGTATGGTAGTATGAGTATTGGAACGCAGGGATAGGGTTGTAAGGGAGACTGGCCAGGTGCTCCCGATCACCTTAAATACAATCCCGCCCACCTGATTACCTGCAAAGACAGACAAACACACCCACAAGACAACACAGGGGAAACACGAAGCAGACCCTACAGACAGGCGGCCGTCACAATATCTAAATGATGAATGTGATTTTTCCAGCAGGCCAAAACTCTTTTAGCCAAATGTAAGAACCTATGTAGGTAAACTATCTTTGTCCTATCAGCTGTCCTCTAGTTGGTTCTGGGTCCATACTGCCTTTTTGCCAACCAGCCAAAACTTGTAAATGACAAGTCACAAGGGTTTGTGTCACTGGGTAGCATGTTGATGGTCAGGTGATATAATGGAGCTGCATTTTAAGATTGTGGATGTTATAGAATGTAAACATGATGTTAAAAGATCTCTTGTATCTTTCCAGCTCAAGATTAAAGGCATTTACCTAAATGTCAGTCAAAACTGTGACTCATTCATCATTATCGAAGGATCAATCTCAAATTGGTGGAGAAGACAACACATTTTCCTTTTTAGGTCCCCCCACATGACATTTGAAGTTGCTTGCCATGTTTTGTCATTCAAGAATATCCTATCTAAGGGATAATGTACAGGATCTATTTTGCGATAATGACTGGCTGGCTGTGCATTATCCTGTGGTTGGTCTGTGGTTGGTTTGCCTGAGGACACACCACAAGCAAACTGCACTTGAGTTCAATTGGGAGTAAATGGTTTCGAATGGTTGCCATCTGGCTCTTCAGTGTGCACCTGAGCTCAACATAATTCACACCAGACCAAACGAACCTCACTAAGGACCAAAACTGACCAAAGCAAACCATCCAAAACAGCAAGAATCTAAGCACATCTTAAGACAGACTCTTTTCCCACTTCATCCCCGTCTTCATCTGCCATTGATGTTAGCAGAGAGCAAACATGATCCTATTCATGACAACAGACACCATTAATGTCCATTAGCACTGCAGAGCAGCTGGCACACAAATGCACTAGTTGCTATTGACTGAAGGCAGCCCAGCAGCAATGACAAAGTCTATTTCTGCTCCTGCTCTCACTTGACTCCTCTGCAGTGTGTTCAGGCTCAATCCAATATCTGATACATGAAGACGCTCACCAAATGTGGTGCTGTCCAGTGTGTCATCCTCTCACCCTGGAAGATGTGTGGAGCTTACGGCTGTAGACTTGAATCTGTTTATGTCATATATCATTCAAACTTACAGCAGAGTGCAGAAAATTCAAATTCCCTGCCTGTCGCAGTTCTGTACATTATTAGCCATTAACATGTTTCTTATCTAAACTGTGATCGAGAATTAATCAAGATATGTTCACAAAATGGTAATTTGCAGTGGCATGTCCTCTCAATGAGTGTAAACACATTTTTGTTCTTTTGGTATCGAATTAATTTGTCACTCTCATTCAGCCTGTCAAGTTTGACACATTGAAATTCACATAAGCACTGGGAGGGCTAATGTCTGTATTCATGGAAAGGCTGTCCACATCATTCTCTCTCTGTCACAACATTCAAGAAGTGCAAGAAATCCACACACAGAGGTCCCTCTTTGAAACTGTATGATTAAAGGATATGCAGAGAGGTTGGTTTACCAGGTGAACCTATCAAACAGTTAAAGACCAAGATACTGTTAGAGGCCCTACCACAAATAAATCATTTATTCCTCTGAATTCAGTAGCATAATTTAGACTCATATCCTCTAGAGTCTCAGTGGAGGAAATGTTGCCCTTTCTGTAAATATCGATAACAAGAGCTGGGAGGAAATCCCAAAAGCCAGCATGAATATGGATTCCCAGAGCCAGCCAATGTTGGCAGTCGAATGTTAATTAATGCCTTTTGACACGAGTGTTAAAACATGTAAATAATCCATCAAAGTGAAATGTATTAAAATGGATCTCCTGCTGTGACACATACAGTAATATTTCAAAGTATTTCTGTTATTAGAAGCTGGAGGCCCTAGACATCAGAATATACATGTTCCACTTGCAACTCTACAGTATACATTATTTCCAGATGCCTTGTGTACCGCGGTGCATATCTGGGGTCTCATCTCTTTTAAAAAGTCAGGAATAATTGTCTAATCAATACAGTTTTCTGCTGCACATGGAACTGTTTTATGGCATACATACATTTATTTTGACCAACTGTAAACATAAATGATGCAGGGCCTCCTATGGGCACTGCATCTGTAAAGACCTGTAAAGACTTGAATTTGATGCCCAAATCAGGGAATCCAGCTCCATCTTGTTGCTAGTGAAATGTGAAAATTAATTTAGCCTTTAAACTAAGTCCTGTGCTAATATCAACTCTTGTCAGCATTGATGACTGCTTTCTTAATCATTTCTAAATTAATTTAAAAAATATGTTTTAGTAGTATTTAGTAGTATTAACATACACACTGTTCAACCACTGATGTCTACTGGCACCTTCATGACCCTAGTAATGCTGACCTTCTGTCAAAATTTGATGTCATTTATTTTTTCAAAGATTTTCAGAGATGTGTTAAAAGGGGATAAAATATTTTTGCTTGTCTGTTTTCGCTGTCTTTCTGCCTCTTGTGTGATATGCTTCTCCTTACCCTTTCCCCTAGGAATCCCTGTCCTTTTGTTTGGACATTGGGAATACATTTGTTTTTTCTTTCTTGTGCTGTTCACAATGTCCATCTGCAAGTAGCTTCAAGACGTATTGTTTGCTACTGAGAATATATTTCCAAACAATCTCATCTACATGTACAGACAAGAACAAAGGCTACTTTCTTCCAACCCTTTATTTAGGTAAAACCTATAATGGCTCTGGTATAACTAATGGGGACAAGCTAGCAGCAGTCATGAAATACTAACTTTTTCCTCACCAGCAGGATGAAAGTTAGAAACGCTCTATTTGATCCACTACTTAGAGAGATTCATCTCAAGGGGCAAAGCAAGGGTTTTCCACCTTATAAAAGAGTCGACGCCGAGCTGCAAAGGTTGAATCAAAGAGGAACCAACCTTTCATGCTGACACTCGACCAAGAATTCATCTCAAGTAGTGAAGCCTTTGAGTCTTTCAGCGACTTTTCAACAAGGGTCTATTAAACCAGGTCATCAACCATTTCACACTGCCACTTGACACATGATATTGGACATGATTAATAATGTATCAATCTATTACACATCAATTTACACCATGACGTGCAGTGCAGTATAATCACCGTTACGACACTTTTAATCAAGATTAATTAACATTGAGCTAATTTTGAATTCACTGCAGCAAACCCAAAGGATTTACAATGTTAATGAACTCTGAGACAAATGGATTCCTGTGGCCTATTCTGATTTATGCCGTGTGGATTTGCATGTAGTAATTGATTGTATCTATTGTTTTACATCTGTTAACCTTCCACCTGTTACCAGTGACATTTGAGGAGGGCCTGTTGCTGCTGTAATCACAAGTTCACATGCTGTAGAGGTGAAGCTAAGCTAATTGAACACTATACTGTTGAATCAGAGGGAGGAATTGATATTTGTACCAAAGGAATGTGTTTCAGCAACTCAATAAATGAATGCTATATGGCATGATAAATGCATGTAATTAATCAATTGTCATGCCAATGGTCTGACTGATTACATAATGTAAACTATTATCAATTATTATCAACTATTATCAATAGCTATTGCAAAACACACACACACACACACACACACACAGGGGTAAAAACTATATTTTTGTTTTGCTGTAATAGTAAGATTTCACTTTTATCTGTGACTTTAGGGTCACAGGAAAGTATTTCATGAACTGACATTGAATCCTCAGTCAGACAGTGCTGAGCAGGATTATTAGGGAGTTTGTGCCATCTCTGTGATTAAAGGGTATTAGCTCACAGTGGTGATGGTGGTGGGAGCTCTGCGTGAGGTTCAATACGCTGCCTAAGGGAGCATTCAAATCAAACATCTTTGGTAAAACTTTATAAACTCTAGAGCATTTACTCTGTTGATTCAGTCAGTTGGGAATGATGGGAGAATGCAATCCCATCCTGCTTCATGAAAAACCCAAAATACAAGCCTTTTTTAAACATGAACAGTCCAGACTCATATTCAACTGTTTCTTCATATGCACTCACTGCACTCTGAACTACTACTTAAAATTTGAAATAAGGTTTAGACAGCTCCCCTTGAGCATTTATGCACAGTTGCATGGGTTAATATGCTGAAGTTCCCCAGTTCCCTATTGCACTTTCAGTTTTGCAAACACTTGGATCACTAGGCCCTGCTATAGGCGAGATAGTGATTTGGCAACAGGTATTTTGGACAGTTGTCAGTGGCAAATACCTGCAGCACAATACAAATTAAATCATTGGCCTAAAAAAGTTAAAAGTTAAAAAAAAATAAATAATAAATTAAAAAAAATAAAAATAACAAGGTTAAAACAACAATCCCACATAAAACAATACCCACTTGCAGGTTCAAATTTCAAGTAAAACGAATTCCCCACTGTCCATGCAATGTCCTTCAATGTATGGAGTCCCAGCTTCCATGATATCTGGTTCCCATTTGTGGTAGTGATCCAGCCTAGTCTGTATTGTAGCCATCCTTACAGGCTGCCAGCCACTCTGAGATGTCATCTCTAGAAAGTTGGCAATGGCTGGACAGAGGACGATCAGTGGCCCATGCTATGCCAGGTGGGGGAAACCTCAAAACATACAGTTAGTGAGGCAGAAGACAATGTTCCTCCACTTACCTGAAACAGTATCTCAGTATCAAATCAGCAGCAACAGCGGCCCTCTCACTTCCCACAGCTGTGAGCAGGCTTGTCCGCATCTTTGTTCCAGCTTGGGAACTGTTGATCCGGGGTCTGTCCTCTCCTGTGCCCAACAAGTCTCTAAGTAAAAAGCAGCAGCCTTCTCCCAACCAAGCAACCCAAGTGGATTCATGAGAGTGTCCAATAATTAGCATTAATTAGCAGCACAATTTCCACTCTTGAACAACATGCAACGGTCAATGCACCCAAACATATTAAAATATATGATTGCACTTTATTTTATGGTACAGGCTGCAAGTCAGACAGCTGCTTATGCCTATAATTATCCAGTGTTCCCATGGATAATTTTACAGGAGTGATCATATTGACATCCTAATTCTTTTGTTCAAATGATGACTATGGTGTGATAGATTTAGGTAAGCATGGTGAAATTCTCTGTTTGGTTTATTGTAATTTGCCCTCTCTAGTGTTCATACCCATTAATAACACATGAGGAAACAGCTGAATGTGATCATCAGTCTGGACGGTTAATGTTTTTACAGGTTTGCCTTTTGGATTTTTTTCCTGAGGCAGGACGGGATTAGATTCTCACTTCTAATGAACTGCGCCACACTTCCCATCATTCCCAACTCACTGAACTAAAGGAGTAAACGCTCCAGAGTTTATAGAAAGTTTTGCTAAAGATGCTTAATTTGAATGCACCCTTAGGCAACTTATGCAGCACTCAGGACATTGCATCTTTACTTCCCTCTGTTAGACCCTTATTAAACTTTCTTAGAGGGTAGAGCTGTACAGAACTGTAGCATGTAGACCATCTCTGGCTGTAGTCTACACTGTAGTCTACACTGTAGTCTAGCAACAAACGCTGCAGCCTGCGTAGACATCAGACCATTTAATGCCATCTCATTATCTAACCCCAGTAACAGTATGGAAGCTGCCAGGACATTGCATCTTTATGTCCCACTGTTAAACCTTTATTAGACTTTCTCAGAGGCTAATTTGCAACACATTACAAGGAACTGTACTGCAAACTAAAGTGAAATCACATATCTGCTACTTGAGACATACCAAGACCTGTTTCAGCTGGTCCCATTCAATTGGCAGAGCAGCCAAGGCAAATGTATTATAGCCTACTTCTTTGATCCAATCACAATGATCCATTGTTTAGATTACATTCTATAGGGTTATTATCTGCCTGCAGTCACTCATAGCCAAAATATACCTGGTTCCCATATTGTTTTTAAATGAGGAAGGGAAAATCAGAGTGACTTGGCATTAAATGGTCTTATGTCTTAGCTGGTATGGAAGTACTCCAGAGAACATCTGGGCTACGAGGGACCTCATGTGGTTTGACTTTAGTTTACAGTACAGTTGTCTTCTAATGAGCAGCAAATGATCTGGTAAGAAAGCAAAACTATGTGAAATAACGGCTAAATAAATGTATTGTCCTCTTAGCTCTCAGTGTTTGTCTGACTTATAAAGGCAATACCCAATATAACATGGTAATAAATTTGTCTAATTACAGCCTGTGTTGTCTAATTAGGTGATCATAGGCCCATGATGGTAGCATTTAATGTGGTACATAATTATGGCATAATTTGGTAGCATGGATAGAATAGCATCTAATTGTAGCATATTTTGGATCTATATGACATTGTTTTTGTCATTTTTAATTAGACTATGATCTTGTAAAATAGTGTTTTAGGATCTGCTATTTGGTTTCAAAATAGAATATAATTTAGCATAACTGTGTCTAAATATAGTATGTTTTAGGTCTAATACAGCAATTACATGTGGCGTCTGATTACAGCACAATTTAGGTGTATGGTGTCTAATTAGGGTATAACTATGTTTGTTTACTGTCTAAAAGAACATATTATTTCCATTTTTTTCTAATTTCATCAAAATACAGCTAATTATGTCTTGCTAGTGCACTGTAAAATAAAGCGCGACCAAATACACAGTATATACACACATCTAGGCAATTTGAAACAAACAAAATAAAATAAAATAAAATCCAACCATGCAAGAGCTAAAGCCACGCATTAACTATGGAAAAACAAACAAATAACACCCCATTAAAAGGCGGCCTTCTGATATGTCCAGAGGTGCACCATGCCTGAAGGTTTTATTATATTTATTAGACTGAAGATTTTTAATGTTGATTCTGTAAGGACAAGATAAATAGATAGAAAGATGGATCAAGGATGCATGTTAAGTCAATACTCAAGAATTGAAATGAAGAATGCTTTTAATACATTTCTCTCCCATGCTGGCTGAGGTCGCTGAATTGAACAAGGCTTTACCCTCCCTTTAATTTGTATCACCACAGGTCTGGTTGTAAGTAGTGTCAGATTTGGTTTGGATGGTTTCTCTGTGTGAGTTGGAGTCCATGCATACTTGGAGCTTGAAAGAGCAACACAGAGACCACACTTAGACCTAAACACTGTAGCTGACAGGTGTAAACGGCTAAGTAGTTACACTGCAGGCACCTTCTGTAATTACAAGCCAATGCAGGTTGCAGGCATCTAATGCGCCATTATGTGCACAAGCACATTGCCATTACACATTCCAGCCCATTCCCTCCAGATCTCTATCGCTGTGCATGAGCAGAGGTACATTCACAGTTTAGGTTGAGAAGTGGTGAAGGTGGTTTGATGGTGCATCGTGCCCAGGTATTGGCCCGTTAGCCTCGGGCCGCAACACCGTGAGCTGAGGCACTTTTCCCATTTTCCCTCTCGGTGTGCAGAAAATTCACATGTGGCGGAGATGCGGCAGCATTAAGTTGATGTTCCTGAGGCACAGAGCGTTAGTTACAGTTTCATCACTGATTTGTTCACTCACCATGATGTGAACACGCAGCAATCAGGGGCGCAGCACCACAGTCCAGTCTTGTTTCCGGTATTTCAACTAGATAGATAGATAGATTTTTTATTGTCATTGCACAATCATATACGTATAATAATGCAACGAAATTAGGGCTCAGTCCTTTCGGTGCAGGGGAGAATAGAAAGCATCGTGCATTCTGCTAGTTGAATAGCCAAGTCCAGTAATAGATGGCTGCAGCCATGTCTCTGATATCAGAAAAAATGCAACAGTCACGGAAATACTTGTTGGATGTGCAAGCACAGTTCGTCATCCCGTGTTCGCCATGGACCTGGCGCTGGAAAATGCTGGGAGGCGGCGGCCCAAAGGGCTGTCCTTTCAGCCGTGTCAATGCGCCGGCCCTGCAGCCTCGGCGTCCTCCGGAATGTCCTGGCAGCGACGAAAGTCCGGTGAAATTGGCATCCCGCAGCGCAATCCCAAGCTCAAAAGGTCCTGATAACTATGTTTCCTTTGCTTGTTTACGTTTCCTCCTGGACTTGTCACTGGGAAGAACTATCCACGGAGACCCCGGTGTTCTAACGGCATCCTCCGGAATGTCCTGGTAGCGATAAAAGTCCGGCGAAAAAGGTACCTCGCAGCACAATCCCTAGCTCAAAAGGTGCTGACGACTGTACACATACATTGCCCAACGTAAGGTGGTGTTTTAAGCTAAAAACACAACCGTTCACACATACAAAAACATATAATACGGCACCGAGAGTGGAGAGCTGTAGCCGCTGCGTCTATGCACGCCGCCATGGCAACCATACTAGTGGATACTGACTCTTAAGGCGATCAAAACCTGACTTATTTGGAAATACCAAAATAAATATAATTCTCAGAAATAAATTGATAAATGTGTATGTATTTAATTCCACATTATTAATTTAATCTTTTATAATCAGTTCATAATTTATTTTCCTTCAGCAGTTTTCTTTTTTTTTTCAGCAAGATTTACATTGGGATGTGGCCTACTTTATTGTACCTTCAATATGCAAATATATGCAAATTATCAAGATGTCAGTCAAACCCAGTTTGGCTCAGATATCTGATTGGCCAATGCATTTCTATCTGCTGGGTGCTGTAACTCTGAATCTGTGACAATCCATAAGGATTGATTGACATCCTCATTATTTACACCCTCCAGAAGTACCAAATTAATGTATATGATAAATAATACAAAATTAAATGACATATACATTCCTTCCTTATTTTTTTGTGCATTATATTTATTATTTTGTTTATTCATCCATTTATTTGCATATCCATTCATTTTTGGTCAATTTCCTCAAGAGTTTTTTTTTTTTTTTTTTTTTTTTTTTTAATTCATTCATTCATTTGTTTTTCCAAATGACTCGGGTTTGGTCCTTCACAAACACTGATTTTTTTTTTTTTTTCCTGCCTATAGAAAAAAGATTCAAAGATATGTTGTAATCCACCTGGTCCATCTTTGTTTATTTCTTGATGTAGGGGCTGATGTTTGTTTTCAACGCTCAGCGGTAAAAGACTGGACCGCTCCTTCAGGAAGCTGACAAAAATATTATAATACAGAGTGCACTGAATTAAACATGACAGAGGAAGCAGGCTCAACCTTCCTTTATTGATTGGAATTACAAGAGGGCTGCTAAGCATGAAATTGTAGTTTTATTGCATTGAACCTTTGTGTATTTTTTTATAGTTTATGACCTTCTTGATTGAAAATAGTTTATGCACTAAATTAAGTCTGAAATTATGTCAACAATAGCTAGGCTTCAGAGTGGCACCAAAAGATGCCTTCAAGGCCCCCACTACAGAGCTCAGATTGTGTCTGATCCCCAACACACCACAGGGGCGAGTGACACAGCACTTTATTACAAACAACAGCACAACTGAGAATAAATTACTTAAGACTCACAAATAATAAAGTCAGTCTACAGCAAAATCAGTGCATCCACCAATACAGAAATGATGAATCAGAAATCCCACTACACACATGCAGGCAAAACATACGCTGACCTGGTACTGAGAAACATCAAATGGTATCTCTCACACTTTCACTTCAATTTCTCAGTCTCAGTACATCACAGTCACTCATTCTCTATGTTAAATTACATAATAGCCTACATTTTTGTGCACAGATGTAGAATTTTCATATTTTTGCTTTGTGACAAGTTGTCTCATCACTAGGTAAATTGTCACCCTATGTGAGCTAAATTGTCAAATTCTATTTTTCAACAAATAAGAACAATATAAAAGTTGAGGCTTTCCACACTCATTTTTGTGGTTCAAAGTCTTATTTGTTTCGGCAGATGTTCCAAATACCAAGGCTTCATCAGTGTCAGTGCATGAAAAAAACAGGAACAACCCATGTAAGTAAATAAACTAACAAATAAGAAATTAACAATTAGTCTACCATGGCCAAGAGAGATGGATCAGTCTATGCAGATCACAATGTACTCTTACTAGAAAAACAAGCTTAAATGAATTGTTATTCATTTAAGTTACACTTAATCACAAAAAACAATCATTCATCCTGAACTATGGCTTTTTTCATTTCCAATTCCAAACGAAATGCAACATAAATGAGTCAAAGTGACTAGTTCATTGTCACTGACATGCGCAGCCTAATGGGAGTCATCAGCAGAGTCACAGCTCTGACACAAATAAAGTGTGAACCCTGGAGTACAAACCTCATGTGCCTGTTTGCTGCATCAGACACACTGCACCCATCTCTCTTTTGGGCGGCTGTTTGAGAACGGCTCCACACAGACGAGGCAGAGGCACCCTTCATCATCTGACAATTCTGATGATTGACTAATCAAACATTTTAGCCAATTTAAATTTGCTCATTCACGCTTATGCTGCTCAATCACTGACAGTCCAGATCAGAGAGAAGGGCTCAAATGGCTCCTTAGTCATCTTAGTCCTCATCTTCCTGATGACTTACTGATGAAACATGGGGGATGCAGAACACACCAACTTGAGCAGTTAGCAAAGTCAGCTTCTGCAGGGTTGCTGCTCGACACTGCTGCTCTGTGAAAGCATTGAGACAACTCAGTGTCGCAGAGTGACATGCTCTATTGCTAGTACCACAAACTAGCTTAAGTACAGGACTTTGGTTTAAGTATCAAAATACACATCCTGTCCTTTTCTCTGTGCATTCTGTCTCACCCCATGTATGTCTTAGCAGGGCCCTAGTGCATCCTATAGTGGGCCAGCAGCTGTGATCATCTATTCTTATTGTCAATCTGTCTTAACCAGTCAAACATTTGTAGGTCAGAAGGCTGTAATCATCTGTTGCTATTGTCAGTCACTGTTAACCACTCATATGTTAACTTTAGCCACTTTCGTTAGCTTAGCTGTCCTTAGAAAGGATTGGTTGTGATGGTTAAAGTTAGGCAAACAAAATGGTTAAGGTTAGGAAACTTAAACTTAAAGCAATGTCCACTAACATTAGCTAGGTAACATTAGCCAGGTAAAAATGAACATGGCTCTTGCTTGAGTTGAGACTTGATCCTGGCTCAGGTGAAGGTCCGTGATTGACCCATCGACCAGCCCAGCCACCTCCTTGTGCAGCTGACTTTGGTGGTCTTTGTACTACATCATGATACGTGTTGCTCCAGGGTCCCATTTGACTGGTTAAGACAGACTGATGATATGAACAGACCCTACAAACCCATATTTGTGGAGGAGATTATGACTAATAACATCCATTCAGTGGCGTGATAACAGTTGAAATGTGTCAGGATAGTTGTACATGCAACCAGGGGTGCCGTATATGGGGGAAAAGTTAGGACAATTCCAAGGGCCCTTGCCTGACAGGGGCCCCAAAAAATAGGTAAAAACTGATATATATATATATATATATATATCTTTTTTTTTTTTTTTTTTTTTTTTTTTTCATGGGGCCCAAAATTCCTGGGACTGCATGCAGCTGTTAGATTTTTTTGAAAGCACCCTCTGGTGTTGTAGATATAAGCAGTGTGACAACTTACCTGCATCGCTCCCATTGCCTGTCTGAGCGTCAGCCTGTGATGCCTGCATCAAGCAGGGCAAAGCACAGTGTGGCATGGCCGGGAGGGCAGCCAAAGATCAGCAGTGTCCTAAAGTCACTGTGCCACTTGTGAGGAAGCCGCCATCAGTCAAGTCATTTTGTCTCACTCATGCAGAAATGCGGGTTTCAGAAGGATCATCCCTTTACGTGAGGAAATAGCGAGTGATGTCTCAAAGTAGGAGGCGATATGGATGGGTGGTGATCTCCTTGGTGTCTAGAAAGATGGTCGCCTTAGATTTTGGTTCAAGAGGTGTTGCCTTCTGCGGAGCAGTGGATGGCTTGTGCAGCATTTGCCTCCTTCCTTTATCACCTCTGCCTCTCAACAGGTGATCCTTGATCACATGATACACCACACAAAACACAGTCTAGGAAAAACACATCCATCCCCAGTATTCAAGCTCAAGTTCCTTCCAGTTCATCCCTAAATTCACAGTTCACTTAATTCAAATCCCAGTTCAATATTTTCTCACCCAAATAATGGTTCATTCTCACACTGTCGCCCTGTTACAATTCCTCCCTAAGACTTTTGAGTAATAACATATAAGAAATTAGACCTACAATGTTTTCCAAGGAATTGAAAAATATTTGCAACATTTTTTTAAAAGGTTAATGAACGTTTTATGGAAATAGCCAAAATACGGAGGGTTTTGTTCTTCAGACTGAGCATATACAAATGCAAGATCCGCTGCATACCCTTGCTAAAAGTAATAACAAAAAGTACATAAATAAATGAATAAATAAATAAAAAGTTAAAAAAAAAATAAAAAAAATGATTATATTGTTCAGCTCTCCTCTGTGGGCAGAGAAGACTACAGTGTACAGTTACAAAATGAAAGTGAGGTTAATGCGAGGACACACAGTAGTAGGTTTGTTTTATCCCACTAATATAATGGAAGCCACAGAGCAAACATTTGACTTCAGAGCTGCCCTGTGTACACAGCAGAAATGGCCAAAGGAGGTGTGTGTGGTCACGCTTGTGTGTCTGTGCCACTGTAATTCATATACAGTGGTGGAAAAAAGTGTTTGGACACCCTTAAAATTTTACACAATCTCAAATATTATCTCAAAATATTTGTGGAAAAATCTTTTTTGTGTTTCAAAAGGTGTGGCTGCATTAGACAGATACAAACAAATACAAATTATATATATTTTTTGTTTATTGTTTACAAGAAAAACTAACAAAACTAAATTCTTAACAAATTCTTCTGACCACAGAATCTTCTTCCAGTTCCTGGCTGTCCAGTTCTTGTGTGCCTGGGTCCAACGACGCCGGGCTAGCCTCTGTCTCTCATTGATCAGGGGCTTCTTGATAGCCTTGTAGGACCTTAAGCCATGATCTAAAAGTCGGCCACGTGCAGTGCGGGTGGAACACTGGACACCAGTTTGGTTTGACCACTGCTGCTGAAGCTCCTGTGATGTCATTCGGTGGTTTTGCCTGCACATGCGGATCAGGATGCGGTCATTTCTTGCTGAAGAAACCCTTGGACGCCCAGATCTTGGTTTGTCTTCCAAGCTGTTTGTTCGTCTGTATTTCTGCAGAGTGTATCCAACTGCTGAAGGACTGCATCTGCACTTCCTGGCTATCTGGCAGCAGCTGTACCCTTCCTGGCTGAGAATCTTCAGGCGTGTTTCCTGCGTTAGGTTCCCTGTTTTAGCCATTTTTGTGTCTGAAGAACTTTCAGATGTGCTGGCTTTATATAGACACCAAGCTTGGCAACAAAAATTGTCTTTTAATAAAAAGAACGATCTTCATCACTGGTACCAAAATGACCCAATACTCAAAATTTCTTATGTATTTTTATGGAACCAATCAATTTTAAGTTTTTAATGGCTTTTTTAGGATTTGTTTAGTGTTCTGGCTGTGACTGTACTAAAAGAAATTGCACTTGAAGATCTAAGAGTGATTCTTAATGCAATATTTCACAAATGTATGGGGTGTCCAAAAACTTTTTTCCACCACTGTATGTGAGAGAGACTGTATGCACCCATTTGTGTGTTTGTATGTGTGTTTGTATGCATTGTCTTTATACAGTGTAAGTACTAAAGGTGGACCGCTCAGCGACCCATACCAGACCCATACTACTGTGTAGAAGTAAAAGAAGCAAAGAACGAGAAAGGACGGAGGAGTGATGGCACAGTAATAAACCTTACAGCAACCCTGAGGCTGTCTAATTTACACAGCATGGATTTGCAATACACATCTTGGATTTTTTTTTTGTTTTTTTTAAAACATGAGAGTTGTTTCTGGAGAAGTTCAACGGTGGAACTGCAACCACTGAAGT
The DNA here is from genome assembly GCF_902150065.1 of Myripristis murdjan. Lineage (NCBI taxonomy): Eukaryota > Metazoa > Chordata > Actinopteri > Holocentriformes > Holocentridae > Myripristis > Myripristis murdjan. Next base: position 30,143,254 of record NC_043989.1, read on the forward strand.
CATGTATCCTTCCACCTGGCGCAGTGACTCATGCATTGTTGAACATACTTGCATCACACTGACATCACACAGTACAGATGTGAAAGTGGTATCGAACATCTTGTCTCAGTCTGGGGGAAGTCAGAAAATTTGCCCAAAACATAGGAGTTTTCCTTTAAGTGATTTTGTGTTGAGCTACTTTTTAAGACGAACCCTTAATCCCTTACTCTTAATGTATCCAAAATTACCAAGGGTGAACTGAAGTGAGGATTCAGCTGAAAAATATTTGGAACAACTGTGTATTAGTTAGTCTTGCCAACTATGACTCATGTAGACTCAAGCATGCTTCTTCCACTTTGTGTGTCAGTTCAGTCTAAATGGCCCTCTCTTCAAATGACCCTCGGCAATTCTGCATCATGCACCTTTAACGGCCATTGGTGATGCTGCTTGCATGCCTGGACCCATTTTGTGTGGTTGGTGTGTTTTATTTATTCCTGAATAAGTGGCCAAACATAGACAATGTGACATCACCCCAGGCAGCTGCATAATGTGAGACATGATGTGTTTCGCGAAAACAGTGTGACTCACTTTTTTTGATTGGCAAGGACGGCTGACAGTGCCACTCTCACCCTCTCCATCTTACACCTACAAAATGTATTCAAGTTAATTTGATATTGGATATTTGACGGGTTTTCCACCTTCAATAAGTTGTTAAGACACATTCTGGTAAATGCATTAACAGAAATCACTAAATGAAGTGGAAGTAGACCAGAGGGAAAGTAAGTCTAGAAAAGAAAAAAAAAAAAAAAAAGAAATAAAATCACAAAATTATTTCTGCAATGAACTGAACATCACAGAAATGATGATTTGTAACCCTGAAGTGGTATGCGAGGGTGGGATGCAAGGTAGTGCCGGGGAGGGGGACCCAACATCGACGACATGTGAGGCCCAGATGCCAATGCAAGATTTGCCATGGTTTGTTAATTTCAGCTTTTTAAAAATCAGTATACATAGAGCGTCCTGATAACAAGCACTTAACAGAATTAGCATCCAGCGTCTGTCTCACCTTCTGCTGATGTTCAGCTGGTGTTTGCAGGTGGCAAGTCACAGCTGTAAGGCTATGTGGGTGTTAAAGGGCCATACCTGTGTTTTTTGCGTGTCTAGCGTTAATATCCACAAAATGTATACACTTCACAATTTCAAATCTTTTCCCACAGCAAGCAGTCATATTGGTATGGAACTCTGGTATAATTTCTCCTACCTTTTATCCAGCCAATGGTATTCTATTCAAAACTAACTAAAAAAAAATCCTCATTGGATTATGATTATATGTTGTGAATTTTCTAGTACTTCCAAATGATTTGGAAAATGGTTTGTTGCAGTGTAAAATATGGGAAAATAGCAGTAAATGGGCCAAACACTGAACATCACTGGTCCAGTGCTTTAAAAGGCCGGGTTCATAATTTACTTGTGCTTGCACTGTAATGTCATTTTGGAGATGTGACTCTAAATTTTCAAATCAGCGTGTGTACACACATGACTTAGAAATGGCTTCATATTTTTTATTCAGATACTTTTTTTGTGTTCTCTCCCTGTCTCTTTACATTACTGCTGTATGCTTTCTGGCCAGATTGAATCCGGACTATGGAGAATTCCAATCACGTGAGCCTGAAGGCTTTCTATATCTGAAGCTTGAAAATCCAATTTAAAATTCAATTTTTTTGTGTGTCCAGACCTGTCACATTATGCGCCTTGGTGCAATCGGATGACAAATGTTGTGTTTAAATGACAAGTAGAAGTGTACGGAGAGATGCACAGCAGCCAGAAAGTTTTAATATCAGAGCTTCTGTGTTTTTTGGGGGGGAAATCAGCATCAACATTCAGTCAGTGTTGGGTGACAATGCTAGAATAAATCCATAGAAAAGAAAACAGCTTCTCTCAAGGTTGTATCCAAAGTATTACATTTAGTTCCACCATCTGGACATAAGAATAAGTAGATAAAACTTTGTTGTTGTTGTTTTTCTTTTTCCTGAAAAACATTTTTGTTCTCAGTTGACAAAGTTAGTCTGGCCAGTGAGAGTTATAGGTGGGCCCTGAGGTGTAAAAAAAAAAAAAAAGCTACAGTAGAGTATGATCAAAGTGTAAACGTCAGCATCCTAAGCAAAATTAAAGAGCAAATAAAATGACCATGCTTTTTAGCACAGGATGACATAGTTTGGTTCAGCATCGCAGCAAACTGCACCATTAAGTTAGTGCTTCAAGAGCAAGTCCTATGTTAGAGAGGAACACAAAAAAGAGGAAAACATTCAGTCTTGTGGGATAAAACCGTCGCCCAGAGGCAGAGATGCAAATGCAGTGCTACATTACATCACTGTATCCTGCAGTGACCACTTGCTTGTTGTGTTTTCTATCTCTCTACCTTAGGCTTTTCTTTGTTCTTCTCAGCTCTTGTGTGTGAAGTCAGGTCAGGTCAAGTGAGGCTGCAGCATGCTTTCACTGGGTCCCACGTTCACAGCAGAGGAGGGCAGCAGTGAAACACACTGGGGGTGTGAGGAGGAGCAGAGGAAGTAGTCACTGCAGTTCATTTGAAAGTTAAAGTGTCTTAAGTTTAAATGATTGATACCTGTTTCCAAAAGCTATAACTACGTAAGGATGTGCAATATAGACAAAATCATGATATGGATAATTTGGAATAACCACAGGCCTCATGACTACTTCTTGATACAACCAGTCCTCTCACTCATACAACCACATGGGTTTTTTGTTCCAACTCTCTGAAACATAGGATCTCTATTACCACCAAAGAGAGCGTTTCTTTGATTAGTGGTGCACCCACAGGAGCATCTCTAACACAGCCCAAAGGCCAGTTGACTGAGTTTGTTAACTGGTTAACGAGCTAGCACACTAACTATTAGCCACTAAAAAATACTTGGTTATGGTTAGGATAAGGTTATTTTTAAAGTTCAACCCAATATCATGTGAAAGTGTGTAACAGACCCGGAACACACCGTGTCAGTGTAAAGTTTTGCTTTGCCTAGGCATCACAACTAGGAGGAGCCTGAGCAGCCAGCTATCAGGTCAAGTGTAATGTTTGTGCATGAACATTAGCTTCAATGTTACCTCATATGTTAGCTCCTTAGCTAATAATTAGTTGAGTGAACGTTAGCTTTTTAGCTTGTTAGTTAACATTAGTTAAAATACTTACACCATAGGCTATGGTGTGGTTACACTGCAAAAATTCAAAATCTTAACAAGAATATTTGTCTTATTTCAAGTCAAAATATCTTATTTCTAGTCAAAATATCTCATTACACTTAAAATAAGACATGATCACCTCAGAAGTAACTTGTTTTTAGACAATTTTCACTTGTTTCAAGTGAAAATTCACTTGAAACAAGTGAATTTTCACTTTTTCCACTGGCAAATTTTGCCAATGAAACAAGCAACTTTCGACTTGTTTCAAGTGAATTTTCACTTGAGACAAGTGAAAATTGTAAAAACAAGTTACCTCTGAGGTGATCTGAGGTGATGTCTTGTCTTGTAATGAGATATTTTGACTAGAAATAAGACATTTTGACTTGAAATAAGACAAATATTCTTGGTAAGATTTTGAGGTTTTGCAGTGTAAGTGCTAGTGTTAAGGTTAGGACATGTTAGCTAGCAGTGTTAGCTAGCAAGCTAACATTAGCAAACATGTTTAAAACAAACTCCTGCTTGCTTGCTGGACGTGTCTCCTCGGCAGGCATAGAGGTACGAACTGGGAGGAGGTGGAAGGCTTGTGAGGCGGTTGACCAGGCTGAGGCACGGCTGCAGCACAATGAGCTGATGGAAGCAGTGGCATCTGCATGGGCAGGGCTAAGCAGTAACCCAAAACCACGTTACATTAAGGTCCAGGGTAAGGAGAAACGTCAGTTGATCCAGGAAGAGGTCCGAGCAGGGGTGGAGGAAGCCCACTGCAGCAGGACAGTGGGGATGTGGCAGCAAGGGGCATGGACCCAATGGGAGCAGGCAGCGGATCGTAAGATCTCATGGTCAAAACTATGGAAGTCTGAGCCACACCGCATAAGGTTCCTTGTCCAGTCGGTCAATGACATCTTCCCCAGCCCATCTAATCTCTTCTGTTGGGGCCTGGCAGATTCTCCACTGTGCCCACTCTGCCAAAAAGCAGGTTCGTTGGAGCACATCCTGAGCTGTTGCCCAAGAGCCCTGGGAGATGGGTGCTACCGCTGGCACCATGACCAGGTGCTGAAGGTCATTGCAGAGGTCATCAGTACAGTGATCTCCAGCAGTCGGCAGCAGCAGCCTGCAAGGCCGTCCATCGCCTTTGTTAAAGAGGGGGAGAAGCTGCAGCAGCGTCTGAGTCAAATAGGGGGGCTGCTGGCAACAGCTTGGGACTGGCAGCTGAAGGTCGCCCTAGGGAGACAGCTCAAAGCTCAAAGCTGATTGTACCATGGGAAGACCGGATGGAGGAGGCTTTTGAAAGGAAGAGGGCCAAATATGTGGAGCTGGCAGACAAGTGCCGAAGCAGGGGACGGCAAACCTGATGCTGCCCAATCGAGGTTGGATGCAGAGGCTTCATCGGCCAGTCCATCATTAGGGCACTCAAGATGCTAGGAGGGACTGCACAAAAGGAGGGCCATCAGGAACATCACGGATGCCGCAGAAAAGGCATCAAGATGGATGTGGCTCAAGCGGGGAGATCCGTGGAAAACCAAACCCATTTAGACACAAGCCGGGGCCTGATCAACCTCGGTTGGGTCGCCTGGGCGAGGGTGTATGATGTTGAAAGACCCGAAACACCCGATGACCTCACGATACATCACTGAAGATGTGTCTAAGTTGCACCAAGAGGTGTATACTAGAACAGAATTTGGGTTGTTCACAAGATAGTCTGTGCGTTTGACCTGTCCACCACTTGGCCTGCTTCCTTGTGCTGACTCCATCACTTTCTTTATAATAGTCATGTTCAGGGGCGTCGTAGTGGGGGGGAAAGTGGGACTGATTACCCAGGGCCACAATGTGAGAGGGGGCCCTCGAAAGGCCTGAAATAAAAAGGTTTGCCTATTGGCTGGCTATATAAGGGCCCAATAAGATTTCTTTTCATGGGGCCCAAAATCCCTGGTGGCGCCCCTGGTCATGTTACTGCTCCTCCACACAGTTAGGGTATGGTTTTTTGTAATGGTAAAAGTTAGGATAAGGTTAGGGCTAAGGATACGAAACCTTAGCTAATGTTCGGTAATATTAGGTGGGTAACATTAGCTAACGCTGCTCTTACTTGGAACTTGTGTTGACTGACCCATCCGCCAGCCCACCAGCTTCCTCATGCAGACTTTATAGGCCTTAATACGACACCACAGTGTTGTTTACAGGACCACAATGGGTCATCTCCACTGTGACTGTCAAATAAAGCGGAAATGCCAAAAAAATAATCTTTAAAAAAAAAAAAAAAAGAGAGAGAGGTGGGTGATGGGAAGGCTTCAACGGTGCATTTTCTCAGTAACAGAGCATTGAAATGTTTTAATCATGCAATGTAGCAGCAATTTTTACAACCATCTCCTAAAGCACCTTTGACCATGATGCCCGTAGAAATGAGTAGTGACTGTGTGATGGTAGCAGCCTCCTTCGCTACCTCACAACATGGACTATTTCAAGAGCCGATACGCTGTGTAAAAACAATAAGGATCACACTTTGAAAACAACAAAAAGGCACCTATTAGAAACTATGATGAATTTTATATTGAGAATGTTTTTTTAGTGTGCCAAGAATCTGATGGTGAAAAGGTCCCCATATGTGTTTGTTTGCTTGTCAGATAAAGCTGCATGTGGAGCAAATGTAGGATTCACCTAATAAGAGATGTAGGTACACTGAAAACTACTTTCTTGACATATTTATTTCACTTAGTACCTCCGTATGTGGGCCCTAGCGTGCAAAAGTTTGGGAACCCCTGCCTTTCAGGTAGTATGTAGGAGACAGATGGCCACCAACTCAACGCTCCGACATAAACAGAAGTTCCAGAGCAGAGCTTGAGCAGACCACGCTGCCACTCAACCTGGTGACTTCTAGCTGCACTCACACAGCCATTTGTGGCTCTCTGCCTGCAGCACACCCCGCTGCCACAACACGTTGCTTAATTTCACTCATTTTCTTCCCTGCATGTTGAGGTCACCTAAGGTAGAGCTGCTTTAGCTTTATTGCTATTCAAGGGACCTCAAGCTAAACACAGTCCCACAAGTCCCTCAGATCACAGTTTGGGTAAGTTACTCAAGCACTAATCAAAAATAATCAAGTTACTCATTATTTTCTACAAACTGTAACTGGATTACTTTCCTAATCTCTCATCCTAGAAAGTAATTTGATTACTAATTACTTCTGCGTTACTTTATGCAGCACAGATCAGCCCTTATTAGGAGGAGTAAAGTAAACCAAATCATATGATAAATGCTATCGCTTATTAAATCATAATAAAAATATAATTAGAAGTTTCTAATTCACTTGTTTTATGAAATATGAGAGACACTGGCCAGTGTTGACAACAGCACAGGGACAAGTGCTATGGCTGAAGTCAATATTCATGTATTAAAAATCACATGTTTAATAATAAAATTAATGTTCATCCCATTAGACTGAATGTTAATGTGTTTGTGGTGGCTTTCTTGTCTTGTCCTTGTAATTTAAATAATAATTATGTATATAGCTTCATGTTTTGTTTTGTTGTTTTTTTTTTCACAATTTTTTTTTGCTAATGTTGTGGCCATTTTCTTTTAATTTAAAAAGAGTTTTGTTAATTTCACTGGTCATTTTCTTTTATATTTTCTTTTACATTTTATTTTCTATTATAATTTTTTTTTTTTTTTAAATTCTGTTCATTTTCAAGTTGTATTTTCTTTACACTGTTTCTTTTCAGTAACTGTGCAGCAATTTCATGCAGAGCCTGAGAGGTGCAATTAGAGGAAGAAAATATATTTCAAAGCCACAATTTACTAATCTGTGCCACAAGATGTAACTCTAACTCGTTCCCTCAATTAAATTAACTTGTTCCCATCTTTTAGTTAATTTGTGGCGATGAGATAAGTGAGCAGTGCTATTCCTTCCTGCCAAGAGCAGACTGTGACTACAACAGTCAGTGTTGGTCCCTGAGGATCCTATGTGGCAGTAGTAGGAAAGGGTAAAAACAAAAAAAAAAAAAAAAAAAAAACACTGTTTTGTCACTGTTATCCAGAGTGACAAAATGGAGCTTTCAGACTGTGGACTCAAGTGATTGGACTTCAGCACTCATACCTTTTTCTCTTTCCCGACACCAGCACCAAGCACAGGACTGTGAGGTCTGGCCGATACAGAATGTCGATCCAATACTGAACCTTTTTTTTTTTTTTTATACAGTTGCAAAGCAGCAAACAAACCTTTCATGTGGAACTATTTTGTTTGGGATAATCATTATCTACCAAAGTAGTTTGCTGCGGTCCACTCTGCTCCTTTTTTGCTCTTGCCTGCAGGGCTGGAGCTATCAATTATTTAATATTCAAGTATTCAACCAATTATCTTTACAATTTGTTGACGATATGGACAAGATTAGTAACAATACAAAAAAAAAAAAGACAAAAAGTAGGGCATGTCTCTTAAATATTGTTCTTAATGAACAATAGTTCTTTCTTTTTTTAAAATACATTTTCTTGCATGTTTTAGTATTACCATTATTATTCATGTGTCCTTGCCCAGTGCAAAATTATGGTCCTCAATTTTGCAAGGAAGTCAAACACACCCCTCCAAGCACTCTAGCGCTGTCTGTCCACTATCGTGCCACTGCGAGTGAGAGCTGTCTTTGAGCCAGACGGTGTTAATGGCCCTCAGCCTCCAGCCGAGACAAAAACTATTCTCCTTTCCACTGTGGTGTTGATGACCCTCACGGCCTCGTCCTGTCCATGCACTAGGAAGTAGGAAGCGAGTGGTTAACGTCTGCACACCTGGCACCCACTAACTACTGCAGAACTAGCATACGTGCTGTAGGATTTTTTCCCCTTTGGATGCCACTTTGTGCATTCTGTGCTTTAACTGCTTTGTACTGAGACCCTATTTTTTTCAGTTTTTTCAGTTTTTCGCAGATGTGACCTGTTGAGTGTTGGATCTCCACCACCCCCAGCTCTCTCACTATATATTGCATAAGGTCCTCATTTTGGTACACACCGTCGATTTGATGATGGACATTATCCTCGGCCTAGATAGAGTCCTAATGTCCTCGTTTGATCAGGACTGCCACTTTTCTTTTCTCTGTTATTTTTGTGCTCCAAAAGCGAGCTGCTGCACTGACATCTGTTCTTATCAGCTGTCTCCCCACCTACAACCCTTAACTCTGCCTCAGATCTCAGTTAGCCCTGTCTGGCCATGCAGCTGGAAATGCAACTGGCCTTAACTTGGCCACTAGCACACCTGCATTTGGTGCAACAGTGGAAAGCCAGCTTATGTGTTTAGGAAGTAGCTGAGCACAGCATTGTCTCATGACTCATAAGGCCATTATAGTGAGGAACATCGCTTGTTTGGGTCAGATTTTTGCAAGAAACACTGTCTGTCCAAACTCCACACCACTCGACAGTGGACTGTCAGCTACAGCAGAAACTGACGATAGCTAGTGTTGGTGTTAGTTCGACACACCGAGCAATGAGCTGCAGCTGAAACAGAAATGTTTTGAAAAAGCAGCGCTGTTCACTCAGCTCGGATTAGAAGCTTAAAATATTCCCAAACTTGTGACATTTTCAGGTGTTTTGATGCACCCGCTTATTTTTCCCCCACGCTTACTTAAACCAAGGACTGATGTGCAACAGTAATTATTATGTGTGCTCCGTTTCTCCACTTTGCGTTGTGCTGCAGATTCTAAGCTGTGAGCTAATTTGATCTGTTGTCTGTTGTATCACACATAATTAAATTAAATCTCCAGATCAGATCAAGTGTTCATAGTTTAGTGTCACCGATACCCAGTCCAGCATTTTTTGGTCAATATCAGACCAATCCGATGCTTAGCATTAACTCTCCTGTTATCTTTGGGGTCACTTTGACTGCATTCAATGTTTAATACCTCTAATTAAAGGATTGCTTCATATTTCATGATTTTTCCTACATAGATGGGGACAAGTGGTTAAACATGAATTTGACATGTTGATATGTTTTCAGTGTCCTGGACACGTGTGGTAGAACCAGAACCAGTCCAGCTCCTACGACACTGGGAAGGGAAAAGCATAATTCCCACAAGAGCTTTGATATAGAAGGAGGGTCAGTGGAAGCGGGAAGGTTAAGATCAATTTATAGAGCCATTTAGGTCAACAACAAGACAAAGTATCTGACACATAAACTTACAATTTATATTAGTATCATTTTCTGGAAATTTAAGTTGCTGGGATTGAAAAAAATAGTAAATTTGAAGGGAACAAGGGTAACTGAGCTACCAAGTTTTCAGTGTTAAAAATATAAACATATCTTTGTTCCTTACCCACTCTGCAGTACAAAATATCTACAACTGGGTAATTATATGACTCTTTCATATTCCAGTGTTTTTTAATGTAAAGAAGATTTAGCAAAGTTGACTGTTGATGGTGTGTTGAGTCCCCATCCTCCTCTCCCTGTGAAAATGACCTGCCTCCTACCATGTGCAGAGCATTCTGCTTACAACAGAGCACATTGAAGTTGAAGTTGAAGTTTATTTCGAGCCCCAATTCACTGTTTACAGTCTTAAAGGGCTTTTCAGGCCCACAAGTGTACAGCAAACAAAACAGGACAACTGATATCGCTGCTCTGCCTGAGCGTACCATTACAGTGAGAGAGGAAAAAGGGCTTCGGTGTGTTGCTCAAGGACACTTTGACAAAATGCTGGCCGGTGCAGGGACTGAACGTGGGAGCTTCCAGTTATGATGACACTCTTGGTTCTCTAACCTTAGGCCAACATCTCATTATCAGCGGCGCACAGTAGCATCGCTGTGAGTCCTGGCTATTATTTGAACTTTCTGATATTGCCAGCTGTAGTGCTGCATCTGGCAGTCAGCTTGCATTAGTCATCAGATCGTAGCAGGGCACACCATGTTGCACATCAAAAGAAGCTGTGATGAGAAACGATGAAATATGCCAAACAGCAGCTTGCAGTGGCATGGCCATCACAGGTTGTTTTTTAAATTTTTATTTTTTTATGACTGCTGTGTTTCTACAACAGATTATCAGTGTGTAAAGATTCTTTGTATATAATTTGTATGTTTATTTTGATGTTAATTTAGTTGATTTTTATTTGTGTGCATGCAAATTAAAATGAAACTATTAATTACAATGAATGCTGAATTTTTAGTCATAATTTTCCCAATGATGACACTAAAACATGTTAATGAAAAATAATATACAGGGTGACCCAAAAAAACGGGAATCTTTGAAGTGCGTGTTGGCAGACATGAGCAAGTGGCAGTACAGTTTTTAAAAAATGAATATTCCATCATTGTTTCGTAAATGGCATGTTTTAAGGTTTCACTTACTATGAATAAAATATTTTTTCTTCCATCACTCTTGGTTTTATTGGATTGTTAAAAAGTTCCCGTTTTTTTGTGTCACCCTGTATTATTATATATGTTGTTATAAGAATTATTATTTCACTTCCCCCCAGCTGTTGTGTAGGACAGTAGTGGTGCTGTCTTCCTCTCATTGTTATTGAGTGCTGGATACTGGCTGGATGCTCCAAATGCTAACTGTTAGCCTGTTACTGCCTCACTCATTTACAAAATGAGTGAACTTTCCCTTTAAGGTAAATGTTTTACACTGTGTTAATTTTTTTTTTTTTTGGTCAAAGCATGAATACGTATTAAAAAAAATACTGGCCACATTTGAAGAACTCACTGGGAGAAACAGTGAAGGCAATGATTTGCAGAGCGACCGCCTTCCTTGTTATAATATGCACTTCTTTCTCTCCGCTCTGCCACTTTGTGAAGTCACTTCAGGCAAACCATTCGGCTCAGGTGAAGCATGGCTCAAACGGCGTTATGTTAATTATGCTCCCAGCAGAAAATCAAACGTGAAAACCATTGTTTTCTGTTTTTTTTTCCCCGACTGGGAGGTTCAGATTTCTACCTAAAAGCTACAGATTTGAATATTTCCATAACAATAGCATGATAACAAGTCTTGGTGTTGGGTTTGCAGGTTGAGGGCTTTGCTTTCCTCCTCTGAAATCAACATTTTTTCCCATATTTCTCCATTTCCATAAAAGTCGCTGATTTAACTTGTGAGGGCCTCCATAGATGCTTCTTTCATATTTCACCTCATACTTCATACTTCAAAAGCTAAGGAGTAGACGTCACCACAGAGTCTGGAGGCTCTAGTTTCCCGGCCAGCGCAGGGTGGCGCAGTGAGGCGAACTCCCCACAGAGCATGTTTTGAGCAGCGCCACCCGAGGCGCGCTCAGTTTGGTAGCTTGGCAGACCGAGCAGGGGGAGGTGCTGACAGATTCAGCTTGGCGTAGTGACAGTTTCATGCCAAAAGGCTTTGCTGAAGTGCGCTCAAAGCTCGCCATCTGAAACCAGGTCTACTTTCAGCGCAAGGCGGAACACAGCCGGTGTAGTGGAAGTTTGGCTGACCGGTGGGCGGTGCGCACACGTCACCAAAACCTCACAGGCAGGTTTCCAGAATGTCAGGCACATTAACAATGCAATAAATACCCACAAAAACCACTATTCAATGCTACTATCTCAGCACATAAATTTATCTCCATATCGACTGTCCCGTCACAACTGATTTGGCATGCGTAATGAAAACCCAACCTGATCACCTGTCAGTCAATCAATGTGTCCAGTACGGTGATGTCTTTGTTCCAGTCATGGTGACTGGCGCTGCTCATGTTAACTACAGAGTTCTTCTTCCATATATATAAATATTCCACACAAATCAAAAATGTAAAAGGCATCCAAGGGCGGACTGGCGTACAGGGAAACCAGGGATTTCCCTGGTGAGTCGGTGGGAGACAAAGAAGAAGCAAAAGAAAAAGAAAGGGAAAAAAGTCTACGCGCAACGGCCAACAGCGTCAGGTGGCTATTGTTGTGATAGGCTATACCTGTGACCCGACTCGCTCTGCACTTCAATCTGCACTCAGCACTTCACTGCGCTCCTTGTCAGACACTGGGCGTTTAGAACAGTGAATGTAAAAGCTTCCACAAACCAGATTTTGTTTTAATCTCTTGTGTGTTGTTGCATCAGTAAGTGATGGAGTTGAAAGTTGCAAAACAAACATGTATTTATACGAAGATGGCGAGGATTATCCTTTGAGGTAAAAACATTCATTAAAAATGGGGGCTTCACAGTTAAATTCATATTTGCTCGTAAAAATCAATAACTTTAACAGACGGAGACAGAGCTGGAAAAAAAGAGATGCGAGGCAGGTAGGTAATGGAAAGACAGGGGACTGAGGAAGACGAATGTGAGGATAGATGCATGGATGGATGGATGGATGGGTGGATAGATGGATGGCAGGTAGCTCAAGAAAAGCCTCATTGTCCTGAGTGTGTGTTGCAGCTGCTCTCTTCCTCCATGTCAATTGTGTAAGCGTTCGTTACGCCTTCGCGCAGCACATTTTAAAGGCGAGGACAGGGGCTCATTTGATTGGTTAAATGTGAATCGGCTGTGTCAAACCCACTCCACACCTTCTCTCCTCCCCTCCGTCGGTAGGAGGGACGGCGGAGTACGCCCCCGCCTCGCCAGGTCTGCGAAACTAGAGCCCTGGATGTGTAAATGAGTCTCTATAAAAGCATATACCATATATATATATATATATATATATATATGTATATATGCTTTCATGTTTTTTGTATGCAGACATATGAATGTGAGTGAAAGCACACATATGTTTGTGTTGCCATTTGTGTGTGTGCTTTTTTACATGTGGAGCTATTCACAACAGTGTGAATGTCTTTGTGTGTGTAGATGTGACCGAGAAGTGTGTGTGTGTGTGTGTATGTGTGTGTGTTTTATTATGAGCTGCAGTGTTGAGTGGGTAGTGATGCATAGCAAATCAGCTGGAGGCGAGGCACATCCAGCAGTCGATATGAGCAGAAATTAAGAAATGAGGACGTTTGACTGACACTCCTGAAGACACTCCTCACTCCTCAGCCCTGGCCTCAGACTGGGAGGGTAATGCAATTTTTTGGAGGTTGAAGACCACCTAATCTTTCCGTGACACATATCCATTTAAATTTCATTTCATTGTGTAGGCTGAAATCCTAGAGTCACTTTCGGTGTTTACACCACCGAAGGCATTTTACAAATCGATTCTGACAGTGATCGGACCTTCCACCGAGGCGAGCAGATGGTCCTGGCCATGGGAGAAATCTCTGGCTGAATGGATGCTGATGACTTAGAGCTCAGGGATTTAGGTGAAGGTGGAGGAGCTGATCTAAAGGCAGTACTGTGATACTATGCCTGAAGTATCCATTTGTTAGGTGTAGCTAGCACCTAATTAAATAGGATCCGTTTTGTCAGATTGTCAAGAATTTCTCAAGGCATGCATTCAACAAGGTGCAGGTCCATGCTGACTAAATAGCGATACTCCTACAGATGTTTTGGCAGCATACTGAGTCAATATCTGGAGACTGGAATAAAATCACTGGAACATGTTCCTACAACCGTCTTCATCCTGCTGCAAGTATCCAGTTACTGTAGAGGCATCTCATCAGCAACAGTGTGATGTAGTGTGTTCAAGTGGTGTCCTTGATCTAGGACAAATAAAGGGACCTGACATAGCAGTCCATGTCTTGTAATGATGAATTACTGCATTTATAAAATATATGGTCTGGCCTCTTACATATTAATGCATCAGAGAAATACATCAAGATGCATGAAGTTGATAGCTTGAATCACCCTCAGTTAATCATCCGATCTGTCTCCCCCTCTGGCAGCAAGAAGTATTTCAAATCATGTTCACATTACAGCAAAGGACAAAAGGAAATACAACAGGTGGGGAACTAATGGAGGTTTCCAGTGGCTTTGTTCAGACTGCAGGCCAATCAGATTTGTTTCTCAAAGAAGACCTCAAATCAGAGGACAGACTGTTCATACTGTAATTTGCAAGTGATTAGGTCGGATTTACGTGTCCAGACATCATCGACCTATCTCACTAATGAGTCAATGACAATAGCTAAAATTGGCCACTTACCTTAGCCGCTAACTTAACTTAGTGGTAGGTCTGTTCATCAATCAAAAGAATACACTGCTATAAATCTGTACCATGCTAAATAAAGACTACAAAGAATGCTAGATTGAAGTTGAATGTGTTATCAAATTAAAATCCAGTCAGAGAAACAGTATGTGTATGGATGACTGTTTGTTCGCCGCTGTTTTGTTGTGATCACCATACCGTCGCTCGAACCATAATTGTAACTTTCAAAGATTTACAGTCAAACACGATGCTCTGAACAATCTGGTGCTTCTGATGGGATTATTTTATCATTATTTTATGTTTCTGTATTGCTTAGCCAGTGTTTTTGATGAGCCAAAATCTACACAACAGCGCCATTTTAACTCCAGTCAGGGTAAGTGCTAGTTTGAAGTCAATAGTTTAAGAAGCAACTTTGCAATTCTCGGATGGAAATCTGAAAAATCTGAGCTCTTCTCCACTCCTTACCGCTTCACAACACCTGCAAACTCAATGAGATTTCACCATGTTCTTTAACTGACTAATCTGGCGGTACTTGGCTCTTTTCCGTGTAGAAAGTCGGATTAATCCTAGTTCCGAGTTCAGCTGAAAGTTCCATATAACACACAACGACAAAAACTTTATTTGCAATCATAACAAGCATTTCAAATCAAGAGCTGCACTCAAACTAGGCTTGGTGGGGACGCTACTCAACCTCTTCCTCAGGCAGCAGCCCTGTGTCATTGCATCATAGTAATTAAGTGCCTTGCCAGCTCACTAAAACATGCAAAACCCACTGTTTCCACACAGTTTGCACCTGCTGTAATTTAGCCATTGTTTGTCACCTGCAATGCACAGATCAATAACATGTGCAGTTTGTCAGTATGAACATGCAATTTAGTACTTTTTTATCTGGGATCTTTGTAAATCTGGCCCAATATGTGATATGAAAACACTGCCACACCATTACACCACCAGCAGCATGTATTGTTGACTCCAAGAATGATGGACTCGTGGATTCATGCTGTTTATGCCAAATTCAGAATCTGCCACCAGCGTGTCACAACAGAAAACAGGGTTCATTTGAACAGGCAGTGTTTTTCCACTCTTCAGTTTTCGAGTGTTGGCAATCATGCTCTTACTTTAGCTTCATTGACTTCTTGTTAGATGGCAAGAGCAGAAGCCAGCGTGCTCTTTTGCTGTAGTCCGTCTACTTCACGGCTGGACGAGTTGTGTATTCTGAGATGTGTCTTGCCATTCTCCCCTGAGCGCTCTTATCAAAGAGGCGTTTTGGCTGGCTGGATGTGTTTTGTTTATCGCACCATTCTCTGTAAACTCTAGACACTGTAGTGGAGAAAATCCCAGGTGGTTTGCTGTTCCTGAGATGCTGGAACCGGTGAGCCTGCCACCAGCGATCAAACCACGCTTTAACAAAGAGGATATTTAGTGAAGAGCATGTATAAAAAATTGCATGTCTTCAGTATTGTCATTGCCTCTGAGCTCATTGATCATATATTTGAGTGACAAGGAGAAAAACAGCTATTTTTTTTCTCGATTCAAAAAGTACCCGTCAAAGTGAACGGTGTTCATGCTCCTGTATTAGATGAGGATAAATGTGAAGGCATTTATTAGCAAAACAAGAGTTAACTTCACCTCTTTTTACTCAAATCCAATTACTTCTATAGCCAGTTCCACTAACTCTGCCTCATGTTTGATAATTCTTTTTCCAGGAAGTTGATGAAAAATTCATGCCTTGTCCCCAGATGTCAAGCGAAAATCATTATGCAGCCTGAGTGCTCAGTTTGAATATCAGTGCATCATAGGCCTCGCTCTGTCCTGTAATGGGGCTGCAGTAACTGACTACAAAAAAAAAGGCAAGGGAAAAGTAGTCCCTCATCGTTGCCAAGATAAGCCTAAACAGATTAGAGCTATTTCGAAGCCATGGGCATATGTATAATTTAAATAAGAGTGTAATTGTTGGATAAATCAGAAAAAATATAGATATGAGTGGGGGAAAAGCCTTTTGCAGGTACAACAATTTCTCAGTCAGCAGCGGCAAATTGTTGTAGAATATTTTAACTTCACTGGCATTTTAATAATCTCACCTTTTTAGTGATTGCAGGTTAATATGAATAGACATTGAAGAGCATTCCTGCATTTCATTCCTGTCCGTGGTGTAATAATCACATTTACATTACACGTCCTAATTATTTCATCTGAAATTTGAAACTCAGTGTTACATCCTGCAGTGCCCAGTGCCATGATCCCGTGCTCTGAGAGAAGCGAGGCGGTCGCTGCACCAACAGGTACGGCCCTCCAAACCAGGCCTCCTTCCCCGCCTCCCTGCATGTCAGCTGCTCCTTCCTCTCCCTGGCTTCTGCACTTTGCGCCCTGCCACTTCATATATACTCTCTCCTCATTCCTCCTACACGCACTCCTCCTCCTCTGCCTTCTCCACCCACATTATCCTCCATCCATTCCTCTTAATCTCCCTCCCATCCGGCTCCGCGGCTCTCTCATCCTTCCTCACCTCCTGTCCCTCAACAGCGGTGTCACATTTTCCCCTGGCCATGAATTTTGCATGATTGTTCGTCTGTGCTGCTAGAAGACTCTATTTCCTCTCTCTCTCTCTCCCTCTCTCTCTTTCTTTCTCACACACACATTCTCTGAGAACACTGTGGCCACAGCTCACCAACCCTTCCCCCTCATTAATGTTCCATGTTAAATAAATGTTTCAGGGGGGATCTTTTTACTTGCTGCACCAGAGATTTGTACAGAGGACATTATTCAGAGGCGAACAAATCTGCGGACCTCTGCCTCTCTAATAAATATGGCCCCTTCACTCCCATTCCTAAACAATATGTAATGAATAACTAAGAGGGGTAAAAGGGAAGACACGGTGGGAATCGAGAGGCGAGGGGGTGAGACGGAAGAAAAATGTGAAATGAGCACAGCAAAAGAGGGAATGAGTGAGAGGGAAAAAAAAAAAAACACTCCAGTTGGAAATCTATTGGACATTAATTATTCTTTTGGTGTCCCCACAGATTTAGCTGTTGTGTAAATCCCTTTTTAAATTTTAAATTTGAAGTCAAATTGGATGAACATCAGTTGTTGGCAGGACACACGTCGTCGTGCTGCACAAAGCCAGTTTACGTTTGGGATTTCTCTGCAAGGAAGTCGGTTAAAATCTTGACCAGATAAAAAATATGAGCCTTAAAGAAAAATAAATTATTACAGGCACTCCACTGTGGCCCAGATGTAAATTTCCATGCCTTTTCTATGACTTTCCATAAGCACGCGTGCCTCAATGATGTAAAACTGTTAAAACATTAATAAACCTTCTTGATTTTTTTTTTTTCTTTCTTTTTTGTCTTCAAAGACTGGTTCTTGTGGTTCTGGTTCAGTTTGGCTGTAAATCATTGAAATGCTTTACTGGAGCCAAGTGACCCATTTTTGGAAAGTGTCCCC
Source organism: Myripristis murdjan (assembly GCF_902150065.1). Classification (NCBI taxonomy): domain Eukaryota; kingdom Metazoa; phylum Chordata; class Actinopteri; order Holocentriformes; family Holocentridae; genus Myripristis; species Myripristis murdjan. The sequence continues at coordinate 30,160,842 of NC_043989.1, forward strand.
AGATATTTTCTCAAATTCCCGGAAATGTTCCTGTCCGGATGTTCCTCTCAAAATTCCACTGTTCCAGAATGTTGCAGAAATGTCCACGGCCAGTGAGAAGTGTGCAATTAATATTCCCTTGGCTGTTTGTTCAGCAGTGTTTCCTGTCGAGGTCAAAAACACTGCTGAATAAACAACTGCTGGGGCATCAGTCCAGTATGCAGGTAGCTTTTTTTTCCTTTATGTTGG